>NW_024872371.1:0-35797 GCF_019054845.1 Dipodomys spectabilis | reverse complement strand
AGACTACTTTCGAAGAGGTCCCAGGTTGCCTCCTGAGGAAGGCCCAGATGACCTCTGGATAAAGTCCAAGATGGCCCCTGGAGAAGACATTAGATGACCTCCAGCGTAGGTCTCAGATGGCTTCTCAAGGAAGTCGCAGATGTACGCTTGATGAGGTTCCAGATGGCTTCCGAAGGAAGCACTACATGACCTCTCAAGGAATTCCCAGAAGCCACAAATGACCTCCAGAGTGGGTCCCCAAAACAGGCTGGCAAGCCTTCCCAGACACACCCTTAGAGGAACCTAAACGACTTTTGTCAATGTTGGTCCTCCAGAGACAAACTCTCGAAGTAGACTCTTAACCCTGAGGGTTGACACTTTCACCTATGGGGATTTTTCACTGGGGCCAAGGCCTGATGCTATCTGTGGAGCACATTGGCAGCAAAGATGGAGCTGAGAGGGGGTTAAGTGGGCAGAGCCTAATTTACTATAGAGCACATGGGCAGCAATTGGGCATAGCCCAATTGATCTTCTGATCAGTGCGTAACCAGCCCGTGAAGGCTCAGGTGCATGATAGGGTGTGACCTTGACAGTGATTGGTTCCTCTTCCTCCCTTGCCATGCCACGTGCCCTTTTTGGCTTTAAAAAGGGCTGCTCTCTGTTAATAAATGAGTTTTCTACCTGCTGGATTTGGGAGGCTGGGGAATGGGCGAGCGCCGCACTTACCTTTCCTCAGACCACAACCGTCTTTCATGGGATGGATGAAGACCCAACATCTGGCCCCCAATGTGGGGCTCGAAAGGAAAAGAACCTGCCGAGGCTAAGCGGTCTCTCGGGGTAAGTGAAACCCTAAATATGGGTAATGCTATATCACAAAAGAAGGAGGAAGAAGCAACATTAGGCCTAGAAGGAGTACAGGAGGAATTGGGAAGTGAGAAGGAAAAGGAAAGTGTCAAATCTGATCGAGAACGCACTGAAACATGCACAGTGGAAGTCAAAAAGAGGGTAAAATTTGCCCCCTCTTACCCAGCTGATACTGACGGTCCTAGGCCCCCTCCCTATTCCCCCAATTGGATTGGAGGTACAGTGCCCTACGAGACCTGTGAGAGGGTCTTGCAAGACCCAGACCCCTACCAACATTCCATGGAGGGGGCAAGGGCTGGGGAATAACCTACTCGGAGACCTCCTCTGGAAAGGAAGGGCCACTCAAGAGCCCAGACTCTAGGCCACAGGATTCACTTCCCCAAGCATATCCGGTCAATCTGGCACCAGGAGCTAACAGGCCCTTGGAATTCTATCCATGGGAAGCTAAGGATCTTAAAGAGCTCTGCAAGACAGTGGCAGAGGATGGCCCAAACTCTCCCTGGGCCCAGACCCTATTACAAGACATTACCTATCACCCGTGTGTCCCTAAGGACTGGAAGGATGTGGCCAAAGCCATTCTTACTAGTTCTCAGTTTATTAAATGGTGTGCTTTCTTTAAGGAGGAATGCAGAGTGTGAGCGGAGAGTAACCGGCAGGCTCAACCAGCGATACCTATTACTTATGCCATGCTAGCAGGGACGGGGGAAGGGTACTCCACCGGCGTCCAACAGGCCACAATACCTGGCCCGTACCGTGACCAGGTGAGGCAGGCAGGACTTGACACGTGTTACAAACTAGATGATGGGCCCACTGAGTCCCCATGGCAGGAGTGAGACAAAAACCGGGTGAGCCTCTACCTCATATCATAGACTGAGTCCAACAGAGTGTTCACTGCAAGCTGCAGGCAGGGAACCTCCGAGATCAATTTGTAAAGCTGCTGCTCTGGGAAGGGATGAATGCAGACCACTGCATGGCCTGCGCGGGATTGAGAGAGAGTTCCCTGAACAGATGGGTGGTGGCCTCACAGGATGTGGGAATGCAACAGCACCAGTCCCAATCACTAGCTTTAGCTTTATAGGCTCAGGCATCTACAATGACTGAGGCTATTACTCAGGCACTGGCAGCCCTGAGCAAAGAAACCCCAAGACCATCGGGGAGAGAGACTTGTTTTAAATGCAGGCAGGAGGGGCACTTTAGGCAGAACTGTACACAACAATCCCCCGCCAACCGGCCAGGGGGAGCCAGACTGCCCCCTACGCCCTTACCCAGGTGCAGGAAAGAATACCATTGGAAAAAGGATTGTTGATCCAAGTTTGATTTAGATGAGAAGCCTTTTTACTAGGGGAGGGGCATCCTCCAGCTCCGTTAACTCAAGGAGGAAACTCCTCTGCTGTGAGGCCCAGGCAGCCTCATGGCAGGGCAGCTCAGGTCTATTGGACTGTCCCCCTGGTGGACGGACTCCACCCTAAAATGAGTATTCTCATAGGTGGAAAGCGGTTTCACTACTTAATCGACACTGGGGTAGACCAAACCACACTCAGGGAGGAGGAAGTGCCCTTGGACTAGAAGCTTGCACCTGGGCCCCCGATATTGGGGGTAGGGGGCAACTCCAAGTACAAAGAGACAGTTGCCCTTATGACATGGACTAGCCCAGATGGAGAATAGGGAAAGATACACCCTTTAGTGGCAAAGAACCTCACTGCCAATTTACTAGGGCAAGACATGCTAAGATATATGGATGCCGTGGTCACTACAGATCATCGAGCATCATATGATGATATCCTGGATGGGGAAGAAGCACAAAGGCTTAAACAGGATCTAGAGGGAGTAAAGGAAAGGGATTTTTTTTAACTTTCATAATTACAGAGAAGAACATAGGGGACCCGCCTGGGTGCACCCCCAATCCTAAAGGCCACTGCCCCCCGAGTACCTCCCATTGGGTGGAAGCCAGGAAGCCCAATCTGGGTGGAGCAGTGGCCATTGACCAAACCTAAACTTGAAGCCCTGTACCTTCTGGTGGAGGAACAGATAAACCTAGGGCATATTAAGTTCTTGGAACACACCCGTATTTGTTATTCAAAAAGCCTCCGGGGCTTGGCTTATGCTCCAAGGCCATAGGCAAATGAAAGGATGGAGCTAGTAGGAACACCTCTAAGAGGCATGCCCTGTACTCCTGCTATACCTTCAGAATATACCTTGGTTGTGATTGATATTAAAGATTGTTTTTCTTCTATCCCTCTGCATCCAGATGACTGCGAGAAGTTTGCTTTCTCTATACCGTCTCTTAATTTTTCCCAGCCTGATCGGAGTTTTGAATGGACGATGCTGCCACAGAGAATGGCCAATAGCCTGGCCTTTTGCCAACAATACTTGGCCACACTTTTAGGGCCTGTGCTGGGTTCAGATACCTCCCTTGCCTATGCCTACATGGATGATATAATTCTAAAGCACCGAGACCCAAGCTGCCTGGAGGGCCTTCTGGCCCAGGTTCTCGCCATATTAAAAAAGGGGGGTTATACCATAGCCCTTAATAAAATTCAAAAGGTAGCTCCTTTTAAGGTGCTCGGGAACTACCTTACCTTGACTCAGGCCAGCCCCCTTAAGCCTTTGCTGGATATTCCAGCCTCTGTGACCTTAACCCAACTTCAGAGTCTTTTAGGGGAAATCAATTGGCTATTGCCATGGGTTTCTGTCCCTAACGATAGTCTTGTTCCCTTATTTGCCCTGCTAAAAGACAGGACGCCACAAGAAATTATTACAATTACAATATAAGGAAATGCTGGCTGTAATTATGGCCCTTCAGGACATTCAAAAACCTTTTAATATGTATTCTGATAGCCAATAAAACAAAAAAGGGGGAGTTAGCCCCCATATACAGTTACAGATAGCTTTGTTTACCATTAACATTTTAAAATTTTTCAAAAGGGGCAAATGAATCCAGATTTCAGAAGCACTGCGGACAACTAAACCCTAAGCCCCAAGTGAAAGTCAGGCAGAAGGACCCCCTGACACAACAATGGAGAGGACCTGACCCCCTAGTTACTATGGGCAGGGGATTTGGATGTGTTTTCCCCATAGGGGAGTCTGCTCCCATTTGGATCACTGCCAGGAACCTTAAGTTTTTACCCATCTCCTCTATACAAGAAGATGCCCAAGAATAAGCTAACCAACAAGGAAAGAAAAACAGCCATGGCCAAGGCTTGTGTTTTAAAGACAAAAGGCAGAAAGACAACTACTAACCATCCCCAAGGGCAACCAGACCTTGAGAAGCTCTTGTGTTCTCTAACAATTGCAGATGGCTATACTCCAGCTGTTGGCTGTCCTGACTCCCAATCCTGTGAACGGCCCTATGGAATCTGCATCAACCTCAACAGGTGACCTGGGCAGTGATCAATGCTGGCAATGCAGAAATAGTCAATAGCACCACAAGAGAAGCTGTCCCTATGGACTGTTTAATATTTTTGTATGAGTCAATTCTTTTAATGTTACCTGCTTTAATTGTTCTTTTACTAATAGCTTATATAGCAACATTGAATCTATACTTATTGTTAAACAACCACCTTTTGTTATGCTTCCAGTTTAGATCTTGTCCAACCCCACAGGCAAATAGCTGGATTAGAACAATCTCCACCTCTGGACTCTGAAGTGGCAAAGACTGATATCCAATCCTTCACTAAGGTTAAAGGACTAGTGACATTTCCTGGCCTGGTAATGCTTTTGCTGATGGTTTTTTCTATGTCTTCCTTGCATGTTACGTGCACTGCAAAACTCTTAAGAGCTTAGCCAGGCAGTTATCAAGCTCCAAATGAATGAATTTCCCCCCTCCCCCAGAGGAATCGCAGCCAGAGATGGGTAAGAGGGGGTGTCTGTCTGACCAACCTAAGACAGGGCCTTCAGCTTTGCTCTGAAGAAGTTCCCGATGACTGGTAAGGCAGACAAGGCCATCCACCCAACCTAAGACAGGCGGGTTCACTTCTTTAAACTAAGACGGGAAGATGATGTTGGGAGCCATTGAGAGCTGACAGTAAAGCTCAAAGGTCATCTTGACCCCTGTGCTAGCTTAAAGGCATGTACAAGGAACTGGCTTACTTAAAAGAAACCGGGTGCCCAGGATTTATTTGAACTGCTTCGGACATTTCTAACTGTGGTGGGACTGACATTTAGTACTGTGGTAGGTGCGGATGTGAGGTAACTGGGACAGGCTCTTGGATCATGCACAAGGGCCCTCCCTATCCTTGTCTAGTGAATCTCGACCCCCAGACTTGCCTGGAACCCCCTGTGTAGCTAATGCTATCCTTACCAATGTAATCCTGTTAAAACAACTTTTACAGAGGAAGGAAAAGTATAACTAACTGAGAGGTGGGTCTGCCATTAAAACAAAAAAAAAGGGGGGGAATCTGTGGCGCACATGGGCAGCAAAGATGGTGCTGAGAGGGGGTTGAGTGGGCAGAGCCTAATCTACTGTAGAGCACATGGGCAGCAAAGTTGGCGCTGGGAGAGAGTAGAGTGGGCAGAGCCCAACTGATCTTCCAATCAGTGCCTAACCAGCCCGTGAAGGCTCAGGTGCATGATAGGGTGTGACCTTGACAGTGAGTGGTTCCTCTTCCTCCCTTGCCATGCCACCTGCCCTTTTTGGCTTTAAAAAGGGCTGCTCTCTGTTAATAAATGAGTTTTCTACCTGCTGGATTTGGCTCCCCGCTGTGTCTGATTGTCTCCCGGACTGAGGGAAGCTGGGGAACGGGCAAGCACCTCACTTACCATTCCTCGGACCCCGACCGTCTTTTGTGGGACGGACGAAGACCCAACAGCTATCCAAATTGATTATCTTGATGGGGTTTCCGAAAATTAGGAACTCTGTAGTTCAAGAGAATCCATGGAGATACATTTATTATAATAAATGTTCTCCAAACCACCACCCCCCAAATTATGATATCCAAAGCTCCAAACATCAAAGGGCAAGACATTTTCCCCCTTCCCTTTGTCTCTCCTTGGCTACAGAACTATACATCCTTCCATGTCTTTCCATTTTTCCCTTCTACCCCTTCCTTATTCTCTTCAGGCCTCTCCACTCTCCACAGGTCTGACTTTCTTTGCCTGGGTGGTCAGTTGCCATCCTTCACCTCCTGCCCCCGCTCAACTTCCTCTCCTTCAACGTCTTTCCCCTTCTGCTATCACACCACTTCCTTCCTTCCAGGACTTTTCCCTTTTTCTCTTTCGTTTTAAGAAAATATAAAAATGCATGAAGATGAAATGGTATTATATAAGAAAAAAGTAAACATTCTATAATGTATAATAGAATAAATTCAGTAACATTGCAAGACAACAAGCTAACCTATAAAAATCAGAAGAATTTACTCATAGAGTAAATGTCAACGCAGAAAATTAAATTAAGAAAAATAAACCTAAGATATGATTTACTGCAACACAGAAAAAAATCCATTGAAGATACAAAGTCTAGATTCAGAAAACTGGAACATATTAATGGAATAATTGAAGAAGTAATAAATGAATAGAAGTAAATATATCAATGTCTTAAAATAAATATTATTAAAAAGCCCGTCTTTCCATAAAATGCCCTTCCTCCTCAAAGTAATCAACAGATTCAGTAAAATCCTTACTAAAAATCCATTGTTATTTTTTACAGAAATAGAAATAAAATTGAAATTTTTGTAGGCTGTCATAAAGGACTCCAAAATAAAACAAACTAGAGATCACATCATCTGGCTTCAAAATATTTTTTTAAATCTATAGCATCCAAACTTACTGTTTTTGGGCAGAAAGACTGACACAAAGACCAAAGTGACAGGACAAATAGCCAAAAGTTAAAAGTTTGGTGAATATCAACAGCTTTTCTTGTTTTTGTACAAAGAGAACACACAGAAAAAGAGTCTCTTTAATAAATGGTGTTGGGAAAAGCATATGTCCAGATCTACAAAATTTAATACATAATATAGCATAAACAAACATTAGTTCAACATGGGTTGAAATTCTTCACAGAGTACCTGAAAATATAAAAATAGAGGAAGAAAAACAGTGAAAACACAATTAAAATGATGCATAACAATAGTTTTGGGGAAACATTGTTGGGATATGATCTCAAAAACATAAACAACAAAAAACAATCAAACACACTTACATCAAACTAAAAATCTTATATGCAGCAAAGAAATTCATCAATAGAATAGAAAATCAATTTATAGAGTATGGGATATAGTTGCCAACCATATCTCATAAAAGAATAATGGTCAAAATATAGAAGGCATTCACAGAAATAAAATGAACTAAACCTGGAAAAGGTCTAACTAGATATCTCTGATTGGAAAAAAAGGAGCCACTAGGTGTATGAAGTATAGTCACACTTCATAAAAATTTCAATTTTAACATATATTTTATTAAAATGAAAATATGAAATACTTTATTTCATTAAACAAATTGTTAAACTTGGGTGAATTTTATTATTATGTGAATTATAACTTAGTAATGGTTTCTTAAAAAATGATCATAATAATTCTCAGGCAAGTTGTATATTAAAGAGAAAAGCTGCATTGATTCTAGCATATTGTAACATATCAGAGTCATAAGACAAGGCTAACTCAGCTTATCATACCGAGGAACCAGGACAGGATGATGGTCAAATAACTAAAACTACTACTACTACTAATAATAATAATAATAAATAAAACTTGAAGTTAATGCAAGCAATCCTAGATACTCAGAAACTAAGATCTTTGTGGGCTGGGTTAGAAATGTGATCCTCAGATCTTTGCATCCTGAGTATTAAGGAATACTGACAGGAAATTCCTTGAGACTCATGTCCAATTAAATAGCAAAAATACAGAAGTGGAGCTGTAACTCATGTAGTTGAACACCAGCATTTTATTCATTACCTAGAAGGAACTTTACTCATAAATGAATTTGGTGACTATAATCATTTTTTGAGCTGATGTAAATATCAGCTCAAACATCCTGAAGGATGTCCAGCTGAGAATGAAGAGTTTGAATAAAGTGTTTGAGTAAAATCAAAGTATGATATTGTAATCTGGATTGTCACAACATTGAGGAACCCCTATAAAATCTGTGATTTATTTTTCCTCAAAAGGATTTCACCATATTACATTTAAATATGTCATATTACTTCTTCAACCTTTGTTACCTGTGTGAAGAGAATTTATTCCTTGAAAACAATCTTAGACTACATTATCCTTTCTCACTTTTTCTTAACATATGCATTACTTTCTGCAGTGAAATTACCAAACAGCCTCTGTTCCTGAGGGCTCACATGACAGTTCCACAATCTAAGGCTAATCCATTTGATCTTTTATATGCTCTTCTTCACAGTTTATGTTCTGTAAATGTTTAATTTAATTCATTTTTTATTTTATTAGCTTGTTTATTTTTTGCAAGCCCTAGGTCTTGACTCAAGACCTGGGTAAAGTCTCTGAGTTTCTATTTTCTCAAGGCTAGCACTCTACCACTTGACACATAGTGCCACTTCTGTTTTATTTCTGTTTATGTAGTACTGAGGAATCAAACCAAGGGCTTCATGCATGCTAGGCAAGAACTCTACCACTGAGCCACTTTCCCAACTCCAAAATGTTAGTTTTGAATTCTTCCTCTTTCCATATCTAGATTTATAGGATTCCTTTGTCTTCCTCCTTTCCTTCTGTGACTCTTCATAGGAAAATCTGAAGCCTGAAATACATTTGCCATTTTTCGTGCCCACTTTAGAAAGTCAGTGGAGTCTCATGAATCCCTCATTTCTCTGAGCTTTTCTATCTGTTGCAAGATCATTCTTTTTCTAGTGATGCATGCCCTGAAACCCAGAAGGCTCTTGTCCCTAGCTCACAGATGACATTTTTTATTGATGTGAAAAGTTAGTCTATATGTTTATAGATGGTATATAATCCTAGAAAACTAGAATGTTTATGCTAGAGGAAAGTTAAATCATCTGTCCAATTGACTCATAAATGAAGGCAGTTACAATACATGTAACCTTGTCTTTCTTAAAGGAAGAGAGCTACTAAATAGCAATGCTGTTTTCAATTATCCTTCTAGACAATAGTCAAGTACAAAATAACAGGACCTCAGTGGCTTTTTACACCAGTCATTGATTTTATATTCATCCGCAAGTTGGGTGCATTTTGATCTGCCTGGCTGAGCTTCTCTGGCCTTATGAGAGCTAGACAGAACTCTTCTGTTGTACAGAAGCTAGAATCATAGAATAATGGTTTCTTAAGATATGTTGATAACATGTCAGAGCTGAAAATACAAAACACTGGTAAAAGTTAGTAATGCATTTTCAGACCTTGATGGAAATAGATACATTTTAAATCTACTCACATACTCCATTAGACAAAGCACTCCACACCAGTGAGGCAAAGGACATTGGCACTTACGGGTATAAAAGATACCTACGACATAATCATAAGCACTATGGAGAAAAAAGAAAAGATAAAGTACAAAAGGTAGTCTGTACCAGAAATATCACAATGTTGTTACACAAAAAATGAAGACTCATTACACTCACTCTTTCAAAACAGGTTTGGTGAAATCAAATTTGGGTTTGTTATTTTTAAACTGAATAGTATGATTCTTTGGAAAAGATCTTAAGTTAAGTCACACAGAAAGCATTAAAGATAATGGAGATACTATTGTGAATATCACAAATATGGAGGCAATAGAACATGAGGTTGTCACATGCCTTGGGCTTTTAAGTAATTAATATTAACCCTAAGGAACATTTGGAAACACGTAGAAATATCTTTGATAAATTTTGATAAAGTTTTGAATCATATAGAGACCAGCGGCATTGTGGGACATGGTCCCATGGGTAGAAGAGCTTCCTTAAATAATTACTCAGTCAAACTGTTAGCACTGCTGTAAATTCAAAATTCTATATTATTCTTATGCGAAGGAAAAGGGAGAGAAAGGGGTCATTCTATAAACCCCAGGGTGTCTCTTGCCACAATTCTCTTTTCTATGGCATGTAGTTCTAGTGATTGTAGATCGAATTCTTCTAGTCTTTAGTAAACTAGAAAATGCAAAATAAATCCAAATAAACCACAAACATGGAACATAAACTCATCCTTAATGTTTTTAAAAGTGTTAAGGTGACTTTACCTTTGTGTTAAGTATAATGGAAGAGATCAGATAAATGTCAATAAATCTCTAAGTTCACATTCATTTAGAAATCCTGTTTCCAGAGCTATTGTTGGGGTATTTGAGTATGTGCTTTGAGTTCCAAGAGACTTCCACAGTCCTGTGTCCATCTCAATGTTCAGAAAGATCTTCAAATGTAACACCTAATGAAAATCATTTCATAAAAATAATATTTAATTAGACACCAATTGATGGCAATTGTGATCCTAGCTAACCAGATGGCTGATATTTGAGGATCATTGTTCAAAATTAGCTTAGGCAGGAAAGGCTGTGAGGCTCTGATCTCCCATTCATCAACAAAAAACCTGGGAATAGAGCTGCACCTCAAGTTGTACAGTTCTCACCTTGAGCATAAAGGAATCTCAGGCTCAGCACTCAGCCCTGACTAGCTCAGGATTAGCAAGCATACACACACACACACACACACACACACACACACACACACACACACACACACAATTGTTTTGACCTATGATACATATATCAGTTGAATTATGGGAGTAAGAAAATGCAGAATAATTCTAAGAGAGATACTAAATAGTAATTGTAGGACTAATGACCTAATGACTTGCAGTGATTGAAAGCTTTGCTGTTGGAGACACTTATACTTAATTGCACAACATAATGAAAATGGTCTATTTACAGACAACCTGAAACAACTCTACTATTTGCTATCCTTTGTAAACATAATTTTACCATATGGAGTAGTAGATCAAATAAAGGAGACCATAGCAGTATGTATTTTATGCACTTTTTTTTATTATGAAGGTGATTACAGAGGGCTCACAATTATATGTCAGAGTACACTTCTTTTTGAATAATGTCACCCTTTCTCTCACTCCCTGGTTTTCCCTCCTGTTCCTACCCACAGGTTATATAGTTCAATTTCCACATAGAGTCTAATGAGCACTACTGCTATGTATGCTTTTAATTTAATTTAATTTGATTTGATTTTAATTTATAATAGAAGTTTCAAGAGCCAACTAAGACATTAAGTAGCCAGGCACTGGTGGTTCACACCTGTAATCTTAGCTACTCAGGAAGCTGAGATTTGAGCATCATGGTTCAAAGCCATCCTTGGCAGAAAAGTCTGTGAGACTCTTATGCAATTAAATCACAGAAAAGCCAGAAGTGGCAAAATGGCTCAAATGCTAGCCTTGAAAAATAGAGTCCAAAACAGCACCCAGGCCCAGAGTTTGAGCCTCAGGACCAATCTATATTTCCCCAAACAACAACAACAATAACAACAGAAATTAAGGTAAGTATTTGAAATATTATTATTGTGTGAAAGTAGTGGTCCTCAGATGATACTCTCCAGGAGGCAAAGACAAAGCTCATTTGAATAATCACTCAGACAGTAGACTTGTTCCAAGAACATTACCAACTCCCTTACTCAGAACTACAGTTAGGTTCATAGCACCAGTTGAGCAAAGATAAAACAGTTGAACCTAACCCTGTTCCTTGTGTTGGCATCCATAGAATGCATGTTTGCACCCTTGCAATTCAATTTAAAAGAAGGATCACCTTTCTACTGGATAGATCTTCAAGTAATACATTTGGAAACATAAGTTTGGAGGAAAGAGATGATCTGAAAATCCTGGTGCTCTAAAGGCTCATGATAGACAGCTGGAAAGGCAGGCGGAGATAATGATATTGGAACAGCAGGGAAAGCAGAACTGCCAAGCAACTTACAATAATGAACCTCTAAAAACGTGCCTTGGCTTTAAGGTGGTTTTTAATTAAAGAAAGAATGAGGAAGGGAGAAAATAGGAGACTATGCTGGTTTAGAATTGCATGTTTTCATTATACAGATAAAAAGATGAACATTGTATAGATGCCAGTTCACTTTCTATGGGAGTGTAAATATTGTTTGAAGGCATAGAAAATTTGGAAATAGTAATAGGAAAATTTAAATATGAACAATATTCTGTGATGATTAACCTTTTGGTATTTTGGCAACTGTTTAGCATTTTAAATAAGATTGATGTTAATGGTAGCTTTCCACTTCAGCTTGAAGTTGCCAATTACTAGAGTCATTGCACCTAAACTGAAAGAGAAATGATCTTCTATCAGAAACAAAATGATCTGTTCTCTCTGTGTGTGTGTGTGTGTGTGTGTGTGTGTGTGTGTGTGTGTGTGTGTTTGTGTGTGTGTGTGTTTGTGACTTCTGGGGTTTGAACTCAAGGATTCCACTCTTGCTTGTATTTTCCCCTCAACTGGTCTCTACTACTTGAACGACAATGCTACTTTCTACATTTTACATGTTTATTGGACACTTGCCTGTGACTGGCATTGAACTGCGATCCTCACATCTTTGCCTGCTAAGTAGATTGGATTAAAGAAATAGGCTAAAAGCACCTGGCTATATTTCCATTTTGGAAAAAGGTGATAGTTTTTTTTTCTTTTAATTTCTGAAAACATATTTACTGGTGTTAGCTGAACAAACAGAATCTGTAAGCTGATGGATACTTACTGAGTAGCAGCAGAGGTGGAATTCATTGAGTACATTGAACTATTATTTTAGAATCTATTCTATTATGCCAGTGAACATTCCTCTAAGCACCTGGATAGAAAGCTGAAACTATTCTATGATTCCTTTGTCATCTGATTTTATGGTGAGAATTATCATCTGTAAAAGGATGCCATGCACTTTCTTGTGTTTTACATCAGTATTAGTGACAATAGGATGCTTTAGTGATGGAGAAGGAAGGGCCATAATTCTTCCCTTCTATCCTTATACTTTCTCCATAACTCCAGCTCCACCCAGACATGCCTACCATGGTTCCTGCTCCCAAAAGGCAACAGTAAATCCTTTTGATAGTTCCTAATTACTCCATCTCTCCTTAATGGTAATAGCAGTTGCTTCTAGCTCTTAAGCAGCTCACCTAGGAGAGGTGGTCACTGTTCATGTGGGCTTCTCAAAACAATAATAAGAAGAAAACATTTCATTTATGGAATTCTTGCTATTCTAAAGAGTAATATTGTATTTTGTGCTTCCAATTACTCAGAAGTACTTCTGAGTAAGGTGGATTAAAGGTGTTTCTCCTGGACTCAAGCATCAAGTATATAGTTGTGGGTGTTCTTATGAATCAGGTGAGATGGTTCTACAGAGCCTGGTGGGCTCTGTGAGATGCTGAGTTGTGAGTGGCAAAGACTGCTGGATCTGGGTCTTCACATATGCCTGTGTTCTCCAGGAGCTGCGTTTTCAAACTCAGAATTTCTAGTACCATCTATGACTTTAGAAGCCCTTCCCCATTCTGTTGAAACATAATCAAAATAAACAAAAGAATACTCTGTCCAGAGTCGATACAACCTGCATGCTTCAAAATATAAAATTAAGCTTATGTTAAAATCCTACATTTCTATATTAAGTGAAGTAAGCCAAGCCCAAAGAAACAGAGGTCCCATGGTTTCCATTATTGCAATATCTAGTATATGTATGGGTCAAGCAGAAAAGGTCAGATAAGGTGATGTTAGGAAAATGAACCCTAAGATATGTATTTAAATGTTTTTTCTTTCATGCATTTGTTTCTAACGCATTTATAAGATTATTTCTTTGTTGCATTTGTATGTCCCTCCCCCACAGTATAACCCCTGCTTTCACTGTATTTGATGTCGGTATAATTTATGGAGGGGAAGGGGAAAAACAAGTCGTTTAAATAAGGATACAGATGGACCCGTTGCAACAATGAGAAGTACAAGTTGTTATGTCGAAAATGAACTTTACAACTTTGGTGGGGGGGGAGGGATTTGGTGGGGGGTAAGGGGGGAGGCTGGAAAGGGATAGGAAGGGGAAATAAAGGAGGAGGCTACAATGCTTGATAAGAAATGTACTCATTATCTTGCTCATGTAATTGTAACCCCTCTGTACAGTATTTTCACAATAAAAAATATATAAATAAAAATAAATAAATAAATAAAAACAAAAACAAAAAAAATCCTACATTTCAAGTGGTACTTTCTAGATGCTAGTTTGAAAAGAAACTATACCATTTGTGGGTGGAGACTGGTGGGAGGAGTGGGGGAGAGCAAAGAAAGAGGTGACGATACAAAAAGAAATGTACTCAATACCTGGCTTATGAAATTGTAAACCTTCTGTTCTTCACCTTTAGAATAACAACAACAATACTTTTTACCTAGGAAAAAAGTTACATGTTACATATGTTACATTACATTCCTAAACATTTTATATTTTTAAACTATATACACTTTGATTCATAATTCATAAGAGAACTATATTTGAGAGTTCGCTGACTTTATGAAAGTCATTGTTAGTTAGCCTATTATATATCATTTCCTTTCCTAAGAAAGTTTCTAGCTATTTATAGCCCTCTAAGTGTTTCATAAAGCTTGGACTGATTAAACAAATAAAAGTAAACCCTTACTTGAAAGGCAATATCAAGTGGTCATGTATTCATGAATTTAAAATTATATTTTTTTAAAATAACTTTTCTCAAGGGTAGTCAGTAACCTCTAATATGTAACCTATAAGGTTTATGGAGGGAGAAAAATCTAATTTCCTTAGAAAGGATTTTCTCTTGTTGTGTGAGTTCTTAGAATTAAGATGTTAATGCATATTATTAGAGTTGCATTTGTATTTCAATCAACAAACATTTCTTATAATCACAGTGGTGTTGAGAGCAGTACTATGTGATCTGGAAACTGAGAGGTCTTGTTGAATGGAATCAATACATTTTCTTAATGCTAATTGTTACCTGATTCTAGCAGATTACAAATGCTATGGTACATATATTAGTAATCAGAATACATGGATACACAAAGCTACTGTATATTATAAATAAAAATGAGATTTGCAAATCATAAGATTCTATACACACACTCCACATATACACATATCTGTATATGTATTTATGTATGCACACACATGTACATACACATATACACACATACATACGTATATATGCAGAGAGGAAAAACAATTTTATAATTGAATATGCATTTTGTGCAAACTTAATAATGCAAAGCATACACTGATTCCATATATAGGTGTCACCTGGCAATTTCACAAATATTTTAATTTTAATTACTGTTGCAATTAGTAGTATCTTTGAAAATACTTATAATGAGCTGAAGTCATATGTTTTTCTTGTCACCCCAGAGTTTCAATGCACCTGCCATATGTTGTCTTTAGTAATTGCAAGGCTTTTTTTCTCTCTGCAGCATAAGTACTTATTAAGTTTCAGGGTTTATGCAATATATCCAAGGTTAGATTGCGTCATCTTGAAAACTGCCTTAGAATGTTTCTCATTTCACTTAAAAATAACCACCCACCAAAAAAAAAAGACTCCAGTCAAAGAAAGTCATATGGAAAGCAATATAAGTGAATAAACAGAATCGTATTGAAGGGACAAGAACATTTAGTAAGATTTTACCTCTTTAGTTTGTGATTGCACAAATAACATTCAAGCTATTTCATACTGTGTCTTCCCATATCTCAAGCCCATCATAAAGGTTAATTATCCTTATGTGTAACGAAAGCACATCCTGCAGTATCAAAGCAAAGATCAAATAATATCTCTCTAAAATATCTTGTAATATATGAACTGATACAGCAGCTTAAAGGATTTCTTTTTTATTTTTTTTCAAGACTGTTCTGCTAACAGAGACATCAATTAGCTAACTACAGGCTACCCCTGGGTAAAGGAAATCACAGGAACTGCATTGTAGGAGAGTTCTAGTAACATTTTAAAAGCATAAAATGAAAACATAATGAAACGTTTCTGGTGGCTCATGCCTGTAATTCTAGATACCGAGGAAGTAGAGGTATGAAAGGTACTAGTTCAAAGCCAGCTCAGGCAGAAGAGTCAGAGAGTCTCCCAACTAATTATTAAAAGTCCAGAAGCAGAATTGTGGTACAAATGGCAGAGTGCCAACCTTGAGTAAAAATATAGTAGAGCAAGAGACATAGCCCCTGAATTCAGGTTCCATACCAGCACCTAAAAGACAAGAAAAAAAGAAATCTTGTTCACTTTCCTTCAAAATTTTATTCCTGTGAAATGGAGAGAGGACACTATTTTCCCAACAACTTGCTTTTTCACTACCTAGTCTCTGGGTGTTAATACACAATAACAGTAAATGGATAGGGATTCATTTGGTAACCTAGGATCATGTTTAATTTTCCGTATTAGTGATCCTTGTATCTGGGGATTTCCTTTGCTCAAGGTTTAGTTTCCTATAATACTCTGAATTCTCTGGATGTAGAAGTGTCCTCTGCTGTCACACTGAAAGAAGTGAAGATTAAAAAGAGCAGTAATGCATGATAACATTTAAAATAATTGGAATCCTATCTTATGCCAGCACCCTCTGCACTTCTACCACCTCCAAGCATTAATAAAACAGAATTTGCTCTTGAAAATGTTATACAATGAGAACCTTTCCAGTAATAAACCTTAAGAGAAGAAATCCTGTCTTCTAATACAGTATTCACCTTCATGAAAGCTCATTTAAGAAGTCCAAATATCTTTCTACTATTTGGATACTCCCTCTCTAATAGACGGAGAAGATGATTCCTAATTACCAAAGAAAGCTCTACACTCTTATTTTTGTCATTATGGCCTAGAAACTTGTGGAAGCTCATAGTTAGGTCATGTTTTATTTTCTTACTGCTCTTAGTAAATTATTTTGTGGTCTTTCTTATGATAAGGTGTTTCTAGACCAGCCACAAGCATACATAGGGAATTTGTTCCTCCTAAAGGCAAAAATCAAGGCTCAGGGAGCCAAAGTATGCATCTGTTTTTTAAAGCAAAGTTACACAATGCATGACTGATTACTACTACACAATTAAAATAAATTAGGAGTCATAATCTTGTTCAATATTGCATTAATTTATTGATTTTTTCCCAATGTCAGATTGAAGTTTACTTGAATGTGATCATATTAGGAAAGCAAATGTATTCAGTGACCCCAAGATTGCCTTCAAAGTGTTTTTGAATGTTTTTTTTTTGTTGTTTATGTATTATCTTAAATTATGTTTTATTATTCTTAGGTAGTTTAACAAAACAGTTATCATTCAGTTGATAAGATGATGCTTTATTCTTTTTGGTCCATTTCTAGATTTTCCTTTGTTTTCATTGTATGTTAAATCTGCAGCTGTCAGGTGCTGGTGGTTCGTTCCTGTAATCTTTGCTACTCAGGATGCTAAAATCTGTGGATTGCAGTTCAAAGCCAGCCTGGGCAGTTAAGTACATAAGACTATTATCTCTAATTAACAATCAGAAAAAAAAAAAACTGGAAGTGGAGTTGGGCTCAAAGTGCTAGAACACTAGCCTTAATCAACAAAGCTCAGAGTGAGCACCAGGTTCCTAGTTCAAGCCCCATGAGCTATCTTCCCCCTGCAAATAAGAAAGACCTACAAATTGATTTCTCCGTTTTGTTTTACCAAAAAAATCAATAATCCAATAAACTTAAACTCACAATGGTATTTTGAAAATACTCAAAGATTTGAGAAAATTTAAATTCTTTGTAACCTTTGAGAAAGCCAGTTGTATGATAACTTTTAGTTCAATTTCTTGATCATTACTTGATTATAATTTATCATTTTTGTAACTCAGAAATCAATTATTTAGGTTTTATAATAATCATCACATATCATTTAAAAACAAATCTTTAAAGAGAATATCTTAAAATGATAAAATATTATTTATTCTAATTTTTCACATCTTTAGCCTGATGAGTTATGTTTCAAGAATTTATATGAGCTGGGCGCTGGTGGCTCACACCTGTAATCCTAGCAACTCAGGAGGCTGAGAAGGGAGGATCGTGGTTCAAAGCCAGCCCAGGCAGGAAATTCCGTGAGGATATATTTCTTTTGTTTCTGAATCCCCTAGTCTAAGATACTTTGTTACTGCTATTCAGGGTAAGATTCTGCACTGTTTCTATTTAAAGAATGTTTGTTTAAATTATTCTGGTTCATTCTCCCTGTATTTTTTTCATACAGTTTAAGATTAAGTTGCTTATAAGAAAAAGAAGAAGAAATATAATATACATCTCCAAATGCATTTATTCCCAATTAAAAATTTAGGTTGGAATTATCTTCACTGATATAAATGAAAACAGATTTCCTCACAAAGTGGCTTCAATGTCCAACAATGAAGGAAGGGACTTAACTAAATATTTTTCTGTTCTTTTCCTTTTCGTTTCTTTTTCTTTTCCTTCCTTTCATTTCTTTTTCTTTTCCTTCCTCACCTTTTCTCTTCCTTCCTCTCCTTTTCTTTCCTTACCTTCTCTCTCTTCTCTTGCTCTCTCATTCTCTTCCACTTTCCCTCTCCCCCTCTGCCCCCATCTCTCTCTCTCTGTCCTCTTTCTACCCTACTCTCTAGTCCAAGACTGGGACTCTAAGTAGCTGATGCTTTCACTCTGAATAGAGCTCTACCAACTGATCTTTGCTCTTTCCTTCTGCTGAAATAGCAGATAATTAAATTATTACTTCTTCCTTCTTCCTACTTCAAATTTCAAACCTTAAATGTATCCTAGTTTTTGACTACAAATTCGCTTTACCATTGGGCTGGTGATTTCTTGGCATCTGCAATCCTCTGGACTTCTCATCTGCCTTTGGGAATCTGAAAATTGGCCTTGGAAAACTTTTATCTTGGTTTCTTTTATGAAAGGAGTACTGTAAGTGAATCTCTCTCTTATACTCCTCAAAATAAATTACTGTACATTGCTAATGATTCATTTATAGGTTTGTTGCTGTTTTCAGTTTCCCTTTTTTGTTTATTAAAATATATTTTTGTTGTGTCAGTAGTGGGGTTTGAATTCAGACTCTCATGCTTTTAAGCTGATGTTCTGCCACTGAACAACAACCCCTCATCCTAGTTTGCTCTAATTATTCTTGAGTTAGGGTCTGTCTTTATGCCCTGACTGACAGAGACCACAAACTTCTAACTTTCCCACCACAGCTGATACCAATGCTGCCCACTATTAATTGACACAAGGAATTCCCTAGAACTTATAGGTGTGAACCACGAGGTGTTGGCTTCACTGCTTCCTTCTAGTGGTGACATTCTCATATGAAGTTATGTCTGACAGGACTATAAATCTAACTTCTAACGATAACAATAAGGTTCCACATCGTCCCTGTCGTGCCAACTACAGTACACTTTAGTGTAACAAGCATTATTACACAAGGAGGCAACCTCTAGTTATAAGTGTATACTTAGATTATGTACAATTCACTCAGTCAATGATACTAAATCATGCTGAAAATTATACAGGCAAAGGAAAGATGAGAATATAAAGTGCTTTAAAAAAAAAACAAAAAATGGTAACATCCTTGTTACTAGAGGTTTAGCAAATTTTTGAGATTGTACTTGCCAGGCATACTGTTCAAATAAGATTATATATTCGAACCTGTGAAGTTCCATTTTTAAATGCCACCCCTCTTATGGGAGTTTATGTCACCATTCTACAAGAAGGAGGTGATTTATCAGATAAACAGATAGAAAGATAGGTAGGTAGGTAGGTAGATAGATATATATACACACAGAGATTGATAAAATAGATAACATATTTACATTTTTATTTTCTTTATTTTAAAAGAAAAACAAACTTCAATTTTCCTATTCTCACTTTTATATAGGAACTATATCTACTATAAGCAGATAAATATTTTGATTAGATGTTGTACATCTCTGAGAAATGGTTTCAAATTCAGTACTGTTTTTACCTGTCAAAAATTCTTTAAAATATAAAGTGATGTTCAATAGACTATTTCTTTAGAAAAACAGATGTCAGTACATGTGTGAAGGCAGTCTAAGGAATCTCAGGAAAACCTGTTGATTAAAAGGGGATTGAGAGAGTGTGGAAAGAAAATGAAATGGAGAGAGATATTCTGGGCAAAATATAATATATGCACATCTAAATTACCATAGTGAAATCCCTTAGTGGACTTAATATGCACTAGAGAAAGAAAGAGAAAAAAAAGATAGAATGACAGGAAAGTAAAACTAATTCCAGTGTGAGTGGAGGGATTACTGGGAGAGCAGAGAATTCCAAATAAAATGCCACAGTGATTCTAAATCAAGCACCAACATTTCTTTTGTTGAGCTGAAACCCCATTGTACAATTACTTGAAGATAATTCAGAAAAAAGTAAAAAGGAAAAGAATCAGCTTTCACACATGCAAAAATTGACTAATATTCCATAGCTTCTATGTTTTTATTGTCAGAATGGTATTTCCCAGGGACCTTGTGTTTTAACCAATCTAAGTCCATTTCAACTGAAAAATTCCAAAGAAATGAATGTCCTATCTGACTGTTTGTATATACACATGTGTATTAGCTAGGGGGGAAAAGCTCACATTTTATTGAAGATTACAAATTTTTTATCTTCTTTACACTTTGATGGATATAAATTATTCTTCTTGTCTATGATCATGAGAAACATTCCAGCTCCCCACACTTTGACATCTTTGCTCTTTGCAAACCTTTGTTCAATGTTTTTATTAACTAAATTTAATAGAACCTTTTTATGGTGACCTTAAGAATTTAATAACTCCTCCATGCAAGGACAATACCACATGCAGGCTCCACTGGGATTAAACTCTACTGGTTCAATATGTCTGTTGGAACCCATTAAAAGAGGAAGGGGGAAGGAGGGGGGGAGCAGCAGCTACACAAATCAGTCTTTTCCCTCTCACCAACAAGTACTGCAGTTGCTTAGGACAGTCAATCCAAGCAATTTGCAGAGAATTTCGGTGGTTGTTAAGGTAATATGTAGCTCGCTCAAAGCTTCTTAATAATATTAATCTAACTTTGATCATGCAGAGGCTAGCAATCTTCAATTCAAAAATGTCTCTCCTCATGACAGACATTCCGCATATTTTATAGATCTGATCAATACGTTATTAGTCAATAACCTGACGCTGGCTCATGAATTAATCCTTTTCTGTTAACCCAGCAGTTTATAGTCTTCTGTAACCTCATTCCCTCATTGTAGATGTTACCTGGCTTAATCCAATTAAGATAAAATTAACTTTTCCCCCTCGTGGTACTCTCCTTCTATGTTAATTTAAATCTCCAAGGACAGCAACTCCAGGCAAATAATTTTATGCTTGACCTTTTATGTGCAATATTAAAGTGGTATGGATATATGCATGGGAAATCAATGAGCTGTCTCTCCATTTCCATCCTTCTTTAACAGTGCTGGAAAAATTCCATGTGAACGCAGAAGATTACTAAATGACAGTGATATATTTATTTAGGTTGTGAAAAGAACTCTGTCACTTCAGCTTTGTATTTAGTATCTGTAGTGTCTTTGTCTTTTTTGAAAGGTAAATTAATAATAGGTGGTGGCAGCACTATCAGAGTTACTGTAGATATGGCACACCAAGGATGTTTTTAACAGTTTGCAATATGCAAAAGTAATCATCTATACTCCTGCAACTCATGTGGCATATGACATTACCTGCTAAGAAAAATAAAAAGGTGGGAAATATTATTTAATTTTGCATAAGAGCATTAATAGACTGCCTGTACTTCTGGGCAAATACAAAGATTCCACTTGGATATCAGAACAAGATTTCTTCGTAAACATCTAGCATACATTTCTTTGAGGTTCAGTTTTAAAGTCTAGTCATCTGCAGGCCAACATTTGAAAAGAACTTGTCTCTCAGACAAAATGGTTTCTATTTCCTCTTCTTTCCTCCCTAATCTCATCCACCTCCTCCACACACCTGTCCACACATGCCTCCATTCATCCCCTTAGATGCCATTTTGGTATCTAACTTCTTTGAAGTCATTTAGGAGAGCTTACTTTTCCTTTCCAAGTAACACCTAAGTCTGAAAAAATACATAAATGGCAAATCATTGCCACTGAAGTGAAATGTAAAGAAATATATTGCCTCCTCGTAGACTTGTAAGTGTAAAATTCTTTGCCTATATAAGAGAGGAATGAAATGTCTATTGGAGCAGAATTATCATTTTATTTCTGTAAACATTAACTCTTTAGGCTTTTGCTTGTATTTGATTAAGTATAATAAGCAATGATTATTTTTGTTTTTGTTTTTTTGTCCGTCAAGAGGCTTGAACTCTGGGCCTGGGTGCTATCCCTCAATTCTTCACTCAAGGTGAGTGCTCTACCACTTGAGCCACAGCACCACTTCCAGTTTTCTGAGTGGTTTATGGGAGATAAGAGTCTCACAGAGTTTCCTACTCAGGCTGGTTTTGAACTGCGATCCTCAGATTTCAGACTCCTGAGTAGCTAGGTTGCAGGCGTGAGCCAACAACGCC
This sequence comes from Dipodomys spectabilis, assembly GCF_019054845.1. Taxonomy (NCBI): domain Eukaryota; kingdom Metazoa; phylum Chordata; class Mammalia; order Rodentia; family Heteromyidae; genus Dipodomys; species Dipodomys spectabilis. The sequence continues at coordinate 13,547 of NW_024872371.1, read as the reverse complement.
AGCAATAAGAAAAATTTTTACATTGTAATAGAGAAAAGAAATAATGTTCAGCAAAAACCCAAGAACGCTATTACATTTCTGATTGACTGCCACATCACAATATATATTCTCTCTATGTTTCTACATGTTTTTTGTGTGTTTTGTTTTGGAGTGTGTATGTGTGTGTGTGTGTGTGTGTGTGTGCATGCACACACACCACACCAATCCTGTGGCTTGAACTCAAGGCCTCAAACTCTCACTTGACATTTATGCACATGGCTGGCTCACTACCATTTGAACTTCACCTCCACTTCTGACATTTGTGGGTTAATTGTGCCCATTCTCTCTTCAAACCGTCATCTCCAAATCTCAATCTCCAGAGTAGCTAGGATTATAGCTTTCTGCTACAAGTTTATTGTGAAATCTTTTGATCAAAGAGCATACATTTGTATATCTCCATCCAGAGCTCATTAACAAGACAAAGGACTCTGTGAAATCCCTGAAACTAATTTCAAGTTTCCTCCACTTAAAAATACATTATTACTCTGTATTTCACCTCAGTTATTTAATACTAAATATGATAAATATATTTGAATGAACACATATACATTGTTATATTCAATAATCATTCTTATATTTCAACCTTTCTAAGACTCATTTTTCTCTGTCTTCTTTAGTATTTCTATTTAAAAAACGTATTGTCAGGGTCATGTATAAAGGAGTTAGAGTTACATAAGTAAGATAGTGAGTACATTTCTTATTGAACTTGTTACCCCCTCCCTCATTATTCTCCCACTTTTCTGCCCCTCTACTCACTCCCCCCACATTGTACTAATCATTTCCAAAATATTGTCTTGGAGTTTTGCCTTGTATTAGTTCCTTCCTTGTCCTTTGTCTTATGCAGAGTTTCCATCTAAATCTCAACATTTGACATCTTTCGTCAAAGATAGTTTTGTTGTTAGACAAGTCCTAATTAGGTGTTTTATTCTTGGTCTATTAATTTTTTTCTAGGGTTATTTTGGCTTCCACTATGGTTATGACGAATTGAATATTAGGGCTGGGATCTGAAATATCTCCCCAACTCTCAGATGCAGCAGGTATTTCTTTCAATGAAGTAGTGTTTGAAGATGAAAACGTAGGCGGCGGTATGATTGTGATGACTCTGACTCCATCTCTGGATTTTTTTTTCATTGATAGTTTCATAAGTTAATGGGATATTACAGTTGGGGGTCATATTGCTGTATTAGAGAATTTTGGAGGTGATTTAGAATTTCAGAGGTGGTGGAGACTTTTCTAAGTGTTGATGTTTTCAAGGGAGACCTAGCCAGAGGAAATCCGTAACTGACAGACATACCTTTGAAGTGAAATCTTTTCTAATTTTGGCAGATCTTGTCAGGTGTTTTGGTTACAGCAAAGGCAAACTACCCAATCTGCTGTCTTTCCTAACCCTTACAGTCAATATTTTCTCCCTAATTTGTTACAAAACCTTTGTCTTAATCTGCCTACAATTTCATAAAGGAAGTTTTGTATTCATTTATTCTATTAGGAATATATTAGCATAGCCATGAAGATGTTTTCTCCTCAGTTCTACAATATTCACTTTCTCCTTAAAGATTCAATTCCAGTATGCCCTCAAAAAATGTATATTTTCTGTATGTATTAAATTAAAATGTCAACTTTTCTGTTTCGACCCTGTGGATATTTCTAGAGTTGTCTGAGAACTGGAGGGACTTTTGACCCTAACTTTATATATTGTACTAACTAGTGACTCATTTCATGGACTAGGATTTGAGACAAACCAGAAGGCAGTTTTGCATTAGTTAATAAGCACAACATATAGAAAACTGACAGGTTTAGTTTCCATTTGATTGCTCTTTAGCTCTCTGGATATTTATATTGAGTAGAATAATGCAGAGTCACTTTGGCTACATTAACAGACAAGTGTAAAGATTCTTCTGAGAAGTCAAAGAGCTTCCTGAGATGTGGATATTCTGTGTAGTGCTTAATAATCTAAAGTTAAATTATGAGCTTTGCAACCTCTGTAGTAGCTGTGTTTGTGAGTGTTGAGCATTTCTAATGTTTGCCTCAACTTCTTCTTCCTTTAACATATCCTAATTTTATTAAATCCTGCTATGAGTGCACCTTATGGAATACTATGAGGCCTATGGACTACCTGACCGTATATAATTAATATACCTTTAAAACATGCTTGCTTCTTACCCACCCGTGTTTAAACTTGCTGGCTTTTTTCTTTCCTTTGTAGATCAGTCCTCTGTTTACAAATATTTTATTTAGTAATTTTGGTGTTGTCAATAGAAAAGTCATTGAAAACATTTAATTAATCCTACTGCTTGAGGGTCAAAATCCAGGGAAAGTTAACACTGAAAAGCAGGAAGAATGGTAACTTCTGCACACAAAATTCCTTATCATGTCATCAGTGTATTAAGAATTGATTTTACTGAAAGGAAATATCTAGTATCCTAAATTCCAACATGGCTGACAATAACAGTTATGCATACTTAGAATCACGCATATTATTTATGTAAGGAAAAAACAAATAATGCTTAGATAAGGAAATAATTCACACATTTATACTACTTCAAGATATTCTCATCTTTGTTGCCTTATTGCAAGACTCCAACAGTGCCTATGCTTTATTTGAGGCTTTAGAAAATGTCAAATCACTATGAAAAAGTCGAAGCCATTTTTATCCATTATATTCTAAACCGAAAGAAATAATCTATCATTTTTCCCACTGAAGTGGTACTCTAATGAAAAAGGAAGGGAAAATAATGACTAGCTAGATAAGCTGCCAACAGTCCTAAGGGAGTGGATTCAGACCAGTTCAGTTCGGTTTCATTCATGAAATAAAAATCCAGGGCACCCAGCAAATTTGACCACATGTTTTTAGTTCTTGCCCCAGATCCCCTTGGTAATCCGTGAAAAGAGAGACCAGAGTTGTATCTCACATGCCTCATTGACAGGCTATACCCTTTGGCACAGAACAGAAGAACAGATGCCTTCTTGCTTAACTGCTTACTACCTGCATGGCTTCTTTTTAATTGGCACCTGCCCCTTGTTCAAGTGGTGGGTTGTGCAGCTGATTAGCTATCCCCCACCAGCCTCGTTCAAAAAGATGCCAGGCTTTCTTTCTGAGCTTAGATTTTTAGCTGGATTCATTTGTAGAAAACCTCCATGTAAACTTTTTACCTGAAAAAAATAAAAGATGATAGACAATTTCACGTAGAGAAATCATCGAGGGGCCCAAACAAGGAAGACAGTTGGAGAGAGATGATTTACAAATCTGTTCTGCTAGTTCTTCTAACTTCAAAGAAGGCTAAAAACTTTTGGGGAGAGTCATAGAGATTGAAATAAAGCATATAGTCTGGAGACTTTAAAAAAAATGGACTGATGCCTATAGTTCACTGAAACTGATGAAGATATTTTCTCCCAGAAAAGAATATTAATGTTAACTAAAAATACAAAAAAGTAAAGACAACCCCAACAATATGTCAAGAGAACTGAAATAAGAATTTCTTAATTGAACATCTGTCAAAATAAAAAATGTGTGCTAGATGACAGTGCCTTTTACATGTAATCCAAACTATTCAGCAGGCTGAGAGCTGAGGATCATGGTCAAATCCAGCCTGAGCAGACAAATCAGAGTGACAGCTCCAAAATGCAGAAGTGGCACTGTAGTTTAAGTGGTTGAGTGCCAGCCTTGAGCAAAGGGACAGTACCCAGTTCCTCAGATTAATTTACAGAAAGAAAATGTGTCAAAATATTTTAACTGTTGCTATAATATTTGTTTTAGTTATTATTTTTGTCCTAGTACTAGGGTTTGAACTCAGGGCTGTATTTTTTGTAACAGTTAACACCCTACCACTTGAACCTTACCTTCACTTATGGTTTTATGCTGGTTAGTTGAATAAACATCCCTTGGTTTTGTCTTACTGACTGGTTTCAAACCTCCATCCCCAGATGTCAGCCTCCCGAGTAGTGAGCCACTAGTGCCTAGCAACATTTTCATTTAAAGTAAAATTCAGCGGATGCACTAGTATTTCTAGCTTAAGATTTGTAGTGATACGTTCAGTCAATGATCACAGATCACCATTTTTTCACTCTGCTCTGACACTCTTATTTCATATCTGTTTCCGTAACATGTAACTCACCTTTAGATAGAGACAATGTGATTATATACCTTCTAGAGGCTACCTGACTTACTATCCTGAAATTAATAAATTCTTTGTAAATTGAAAGGTGAAAGCTATTTCTTTTATTACCTGCATTATTTTTCTCATTCTGTACATTATATTAGACCCTAAATAGTAGGAAGTAGTGAAGGAACTGAGCACTAACTTTATTAGGTTATTGATGTTAAATTTGTAATTAATCATTGTTGAACATCTCATTCATTGACTGCTTGTATGACCTCATACAGATATCAAGTTTTTGGAAAGCATGCCAGTATTCTGCTCAGTTACTTGGGTAGTGAGGTGTAACTGACTATGACTATCACAAGGTATTTTCATATGTTGGGCTCAGATGCATTCCACCATCTTTACCATTCTATGCTTTCAGAACATGTCCTGGCCTACAGCTATCCACCTGGCCTACAGCTATCCACATGACCCACCGGGCTAGTCTGCAGTGCCTACCGACACAGGTGTTTATCTTCACATGCTTCGTGAGCATTTTCGGTAAAGTTGAGGAGTGCATCCATTTTTCAGAGGTCTTATGAAAAATTAAATGGTTTGCACAACATGGTGAAACATTATTGGAACAACCAAGGCTTAATATTATTAACATATAACATTATTTTTATTAAAACATAAGCACCTGTCTATTACACTATTAAGTTTAAAAAGAAGATGAAAAGAGCATAAAGAATCTGGTATAAAAAACATATGTATACTTTTTAGGAAAAAGGATATTCTATTTATTTCAACTGTGAGGTATCTCAAATAGCTTTTATAATAGTTTTAGGTTTTTGGAAAAGCATAACTTATATACTTGATTCTATATTTATTATAAGTACTTATTTTATTACTCAGATTAAGAGATATTGGAGAGAAAAGACTCATTAAAGTACAGTTTGAAAATCTGCCACTTGATGACCTAATTGAAGGGGACTATTTATAATAATGATGAAAATCTATACATATTAATCTATTCAATTGGATTCTGAGCTTTTAAACAAGCCAAGAAAATACTTGTTTAATTTTAAATAGCAACATGAATTACAATTTCACAATTAAGTGATTAAGTGCATGAATATCTTAGCAGAATGCTTATTACACATTAACACTATAACAAGATAATATTATTGCTATAGTCATCTTTATCAATATTACTTTCATTAGCAATAGTAAGAATAGCAATGGCATTGGTATTCATCAGTTTAAAAGTTAATATTTTAATAAAATGTTTTGAATATGTGGATCCTATTTGATTTGAAATTATGTGAAATCAACACAATAAGAAATGAAGTGCATAGTAAGGGCAATGGTAATCTTATGGTAATATGAAGGAGATTTTCCTGCAGACTTTTGTCCTGTAGATGTGTGTGTGTGTGTGTTCATTCTATAGGATACACATTCTATAACATATATACACCCACATACTCTATAGGCTATATATTTTAAAACATACATAATCTATCTGTCAATCAATCAACTAATCTATCTATCTATCTATCTATCTATCTATCTATCTAGGAATATTCTCAGATATACTATTTCCAAATGTTATTTTTTAACAGTAAGAATAAATCTTCTCAGTTCAATAAAGATTGTTCTTTAACCTTTTATCTTTATGTTTATGAGTTCTTACCATTCTTACTGAGAACTGATATTTGAAAACTTTTTCTTTTTTTAATTTTTATTTATTTTTATTGTGAAAATACTGTACAGAGGGGTTACAATAACATGGGCAAGATAATGAGTACATTTCTTATCAAGCATTGTAGCCTCCCTCTTTGTTTCTCCTTCCCATCCCTTCCCAGCCGTCCCCACCCCCTCACCCAATCCTCCCCCCGCCCACCAAAGTTGTAAAGTTCATTTTCAACGTGACAACTTGTACTTCTCATTGTTGCAACAGGTCCACCTGTATCCTTATTTAAACGACTTGCTTTTCCCCTTCCCCTCCACAAATTATACCGATATTAAATACAGTGAAAGCAGGGTTATACTGTGTGTGTGCGGGGGGGACATACAAAGCAACAAAGAAATAATCTTATAAATGCGTTAGAAACAAATGCATGAAAGAAAAAAAAACATTTGAATACATATCTTAGGGTTCATTTTCCTAACATCACTTTATCTGACCTTTTCTGCTTGACTCATATATATACTAGATGTTGCAAATAAGGGAAACCATGGGACCTATGTTTCTTTGGGCTTGGCTTACTTCACTTAATATAATTTTTTCCAAGACTTTCCATTTCCTTAAAAATGGGGCAATGCCATTCTTTCTGATGGAGGCATAGAATTCCAATATTATCAAAAATATTGAGATTTTATGGACATGTGTTGGCATGTCTCTAAAATATGCAGCAATAAACCCAACACACCATATTTTAACCAGGTGCACATTCTTGTTCTTTTACAATAGGGGCATGTCTCTAAAATTTGCAGCAATAAACACAACACACCATTTTTTAACCAGGTGCACATTCTTGTTCTTTTACAGTAGGTAACATATGCAATCAACCCATACAACAAAAAGGAATGGATATAGAAAATAAGGCATAATGCAGTATTCTAATTAATACAATATTTTGTAGAGCCACCAGATTTTTTAAGTTTACATTTTTCTTTTACTTTTGTTTGTAGGTGTGGGTTAATGCGTGTGTGTGTGTGTGTGTGTGTGTGTGTGTGTGTACAGTGACTTGAACTCAGAGCCTTGTGTTCTAGTTTGCCTTTCTTTGCTCAGTCTGGCAATGTATCTCTTGAATCACCTCTGCTTCTGTGGTTCTGCTATTTAGTTGGAAATAAAAGTGTCTTGGATTTATCTGCCTGAACTGGTTTTGCACCTCAAGTTTTAGAGCTCAGCCTGGTGAATAGTTAGGAGTACAGAAATGAGCCACAGGCAGCTAGCTTTAAGCTTACTATATAAGCACTTACCTTAACAGAAAACAATTTCTGACCTACAAATTATTAACCAAACTAAGATGGTATTGCAATTTCTCTTTTAAATATCTAACTTTGAAACTTTGCTTTGAGTTATCCACAGTTTTTTTGTAATCACATTGTCTTCAGAGTATGAAAATATATTTCAATTCCTTCCATACTAGTTCATCTATAAATATTAGGTGCTATTAGAAACTGGGCATTTTGTCAGATAAAGGACAATTTGCGCAAGTGCCATCCTGTGTTCCTTTTTTTTTAATCAAATAATAGTGGCTAAGTACTAGGCTAGGGTAGCACATTCTATGATTATTCATGATGTCTTTCATTCCACAGGTAACATTTGAAGTTAAGTTTGCAGTATCTAGGTGTAATTAATTTAGCATGGTAGTTGGCCGAGACATCAATTTCTGAGAATTTTTTTTGTTTTGTATTTGTGTAACTTGGGAAATTTTCAATAGTTTTGAATTAATTCTGCCATAATATTAGATGCCTAAATTTTAGTGAAACTTACATAACATGAATGTAAGCACTGACATATAATAATTTTTATATTGCTTTTTTAAAACAATAAGTTTTTAATTGTGAAAATAATGTACAAAGGGGTTACAATCAAATGAGCAAGTAATGAATACATTTCTTTCTTTCTTTCTTTCTTTTTTAGCGTCCAGTCGTGGGGCCTGAACTCTGGGCCTGGGCGCTGTCCCTCAGCTCTTCAGCTCAAGGATAGCGCTCTACCACTTGAGCCAAGGCGCCACTTCCAGAGTTTTTCTTTTTGCTTATGTGGTGCTAAGGAATCGAACCCAGGGCCTCAGACACTCAATGCAAGCGCTCTAATACTGAGCCACCTTCCCAGCCCATGAATATATTTCTTATCCAGCATTGTTGCCTCCTCCTTTGTTTCCCCTTACCATCCCTTCTCTCCCATCTCCACAACTACATTTCCTCCTCCCCTCTTGCCTAAATTGTAAAGTTCGTTTTTCGACATAGCATCATGTACATGTCATTGTTGCAATGGGTCAACCTGTATCCCTATTTAAACAATTTGTTTTTTCCCTTCCTTTTCCCAACATCAAATAAGTGAAAACAGAGGTTATACTATAGGGAAGGGACATACAAAGCAACAAAAAAATCACATGGTACCTTATAAATATGTTTGAAACAATAGCAAGAAAGAAAAAAACACTTTTGTCCTTATCTTGGGGTTCATTTCACTTAACATCATGTTATGTGACCTTTTCTGCTTGTCTCACACATATACTAGTTATTGCAAATAAGGAAATCCATGGGACCTATGTTTCGTTGCACCTGGCTTACTTCACTCAATATAATTTTTTCCAAGTCTTTCCATTTCCTATAATTCTAAAGAAAGATAATATTAGAAGTGAACTCATAAAAACAGAATTTTCTCTGATTTTAAAAATCATCTGACAGTTGGCTAAATCAAATGACTTTATGAATCCAAAATGAGTAATAAACTAGGAATCTTTAAACTACCTTAAAATGCTTTTTCTTATTTTCATGATTCTCTGAAAACTCTTAGGAACATAATTAGGTAAATATTTGAGAAGTTTTTCTAAAGATATTAAAAAATATTGAGTTTTCATTTATACATGGCATAAGAGAATACTTATTCCACAAACAACAAATAATAAAAAAAGAATATATCATAAAATGACCATTGAAATTCATCAAATTGAACTTTTCTTACCAGTTGGAAATTCTTTATACATCTCTTCTAAATTTACATGCATATCACATTCATCACAATAACATAAACACACACTAACTTGATATTTAATTGTTGTCTTCATTTTACATGGATTGTGTGTACATTTTCTTGATTGCTGTTATTGCTACTGTAGCAGTTTGAAAGGCAATCACTAAAGCTATTGTCGATGCTCAGACTCTTACATCAAGTATAAAAGGAAGTCTGTAAGACACTCAAAAGAAAATTACTTGCCCTTTGATCATTTGGATTGCTAAGGTTGTAGTTCTTAGAATGATAAAAAACAAAACAAAACACATAGTGATTAATATGTATGTCCTATACAATGTGATTCATTCTTAGAATTCTTTCTGGGTAAATTACAGGCAACAAGTTTATATTGGGTTTCATGTAAATAGTATTTGTTTTCTCATGACTCAGTTGACAGCTTTGAGGGCTGTGCTTATTCAATTTCTCATTCACAAACCAGTATTTTCTTATCTATTAACTCTGGTATCAAAGATATCAACTCCTTACAGGGAAAATGGACAGAGACTTTCATTCTGCACAGGTCATCATGCAGAGAGACAAAAGAAGACTAGCTTCCAACAACAGATGAAGAAAGAGGACAAACATTCTTTTCCAGAAACTCCTCACATACTTCTCCTTTCTCTAATTGTATCACTTTGCTGCAGAAACTCTTGGTTGAACAACCCCAATTAGCCATAGTTTCCATGTATTAGTTAACTTAGCATCTGTTTTCTAGATTATTAAGGTATTAAGGAAAATGGAATTTTTATTCCTTACATAGAAATTATCCTTCTAGAGTCAAATTTAAGTGAAATGTATGAAAATAACGACATTTTCATACATCCACATTCTCCAAATTGCTACCACATTGCTATCCACATTGCTACCATCCTTCCTTTCTGATTAATCCTTGAGAGTTTATGCACCCTCCGGACAATGGAGTACTCCAAAAAGGGAAGATAGAAAGTCTAGAATGCAGTTGACCAACCAGAAAATACTATAAAGCCCAGGATGATTATTAAGGAGATTTCTGGACAAGACTATTAGAGCTATATGAAAAACCTCTTGTTTTAAATAAGTCATGAATCAATCATGTCCCAGATGAAACATATAAGCTGTCACATATGCATGGAGAAATACTAGTGGGTAATTAGCATATGGAATGATGCTGAAATTTATTTCTTACTAGATAGTAAATTTAATGATGTGTACTCTGATTTGACCCATTTTGTTTCAGCTAATTGTGTATTTGCTTAGAGCTAAATAACCTCAAAATCTCTTTTGTATCTAACATCCAGCAATTCTTTCACTCTTATTAGTTAATTTAGTGTAAGATCAATGGTATCATATTTGATTGATTTGAGATGTCAATTTCTATCATTTTGACCAGATTATTTGCAGTACCCGAAGTAAAAAATTCTCTTGAAGTATATCTGGCATTTTCTTTACATGCCATTTTCAGTAAAGTGAATGTCAAGCTGTCTAATCTGTGAATATGGACTTAAAACATTGCCCATGTTTTGCTAAGTCTCCTGTGGTTACAAGTAAAATGCCAGGTGGATTCGGCTAGCATTAAAAGGGCCCACTTATGTTCTGTTTACTAATTTACATTTTGTCGATTTAAGCTGTCAAGTAATAGATGTCATGTTGCAAAGAAGAATACATTTTAAAATAATTTTTAACTTGAATTCATTTAAGTCAATACTAAATACAATACAGAAATACTTTGTAGAGTGTGCATATGATGCTATGACTAAAATTACTTACCTACCAGGGACATTTTTTTTGTGCATGTGTTTGCTGGTATTGAAGCTTGAAATCAGGGTCTGATCTCTGTCCTTCAGATTTTGCTATTCAGGGTTGGTACCACTAAAGTCTCAGCTCTACTTCTGATTTTGGGTGGTGGATTGGAGATATGTCCTATAGATTTCCTTCCTGGATGGCTTTGAACCATGATCCTTAGAACTCAGCCTCCTGAGATACAAAGATTATGGAAGTGAGTCATCAGTCCCTCACTACTTACCAGCCTTCTTATTAAGACATTAACCCTAATATGAATTATGTTTATTATAAAGCAATTGTACTATGGAAAGAACACACACTAGACAGTAACAAACACAGCATTTGTGATAGTGTTAGAATTAGATTAAGAATTTGATAGGTATTTCTTTCTACATACTACTACAATATTTTTGAATCATACTGGGATTTGAATTCTGAGCTTCCTGTTGTCAACCTGTTCTTTACCTCCTGAACTATGCCTTTGGTCTCCAAAAAAATAAATATTTGAGCCAGATGTCTGCAACTCCCACTTATATCCCTATTCACTCAGGAGGATGAGAGTTGAGGAACGGTGTTTAAAGGCTGGCCAGGCAGGAAAGGCCGTGAGGCTCTTTTTGTTTTTGTTTTTATTTTTGTTTTGGTCAATCATGGGGCTTGAACTTAGGGCCTGGGCTTTGTCTCTGAGATTTCTTCCTAAATGTTAATACTCTACTATTTTGAACCACAGAGCAACTTCTGGTTTTCTACTGGTTAATTGGAGATAAGAATCTCAAGGACTTTCCTACCTGGGCTGTTATCTAACTGCCATTCTCATATCTCAGCCTCTTGAGTAGCTAGAATTACAAGAGTGAGCCACCAATACACAAAAAGAAAAAAGTAGAGCTATGGGTACCCTTGAAAGGGACAATACCCAGATCCAGAACTCAGTTTCCAGGACTGGCACCTATATATTTATATATTTGTTGGGATGAAATTTAAAATTTTACCGATGCTAGGCAACCACTCTAATTTTGCCTGCTTTTCCAGGTGAAATTATATATTTTATATCAAAGTCTATCTTGAGTTATTTATTCAATGTTCCGCATTTCTAATCTTTGATATTTGCTTGTGAAAAATCATGTAATCAGTGGTTTCTACAAGTGTTTCATTGCCTTTATTATATATTCAGCCTTAAGGCATGTTGTATGTTCAATATCAGTCAAAGATTAGGAGGGGAATGACATTATTTGTATTATTTGAAGTTCTTCCTAGTAGAATATATACACACACATGCAGAGCAAAGGTCAGAGAAAGACAGAGACAGAGATAGACAGACAGACAGACAGGCAGGCAGGCAGGCAGGTAGGAGAGAGAGAAGAGGATGGAGGGGAGGGAAAGGGAGGGGACAGAAGAGGAGAGGAGAGACAAAAACATACTGACAGAAAGACAGTAGGGGCAGAGATAGAGACAGAAGACATTACTATTACAAGAATGTAGGCAATTCCTAGGATTTACTAGGATGCAGAGACAAACATGACATGGGCTAAGCAGGCCAAGAAATTTGTGGCTCCTGTTACATGAATTTCAGTTTAGGCAAACGACCTTTAAATATTAGATAGAGATTACGACTGTATACAACTTTTGTCTTTTAAAAGTAGATACGAAATCAACCATAATACTTTAGACAAAAGGGCTAGATTTTAGGGCATTTATTTATTTATTCATCCACTGATTAATTTCAGAAATAATATAGGATATAGCATGTACTAAACTTCTCTTTTACATAAAAATTCAAATATAAACAAGACTAAATACCATTAATAGCTAGAAACTTAAGGCATAGCATCAAATACTTAAGCTTCAAAAAACAATTATAATGCAATCTTGCTAAGCTAGTTCATTACTTGGTACATAGAAAGGTGCTTACCATCCAGTGATTCATGATTTAAATCACAGCATATAACAATTAGAATCTAGTTCTTAGAAAGTAGACAACAATGAGTTAATTTTGGAAAAGTGTAGGCTCAAGGACACTCAGAAAATCCATAACTCCTAGGCCTGAAGAATTATACTATTTCAAGATTTCACTGGAAATGGCCTTATAGGTTAACTCATACCAGTCAAAATCCATTGATGAAGTAAAGGGGTGACAGTGTTGAAAACAGGGAATGTACTCTGTCTTATGCAATGTTAACCCCTCTGTACAATACCTTAATAATAACAAAATAATTTAGAATCATCCATTGATATGTACTTCTTTCAGTTCAATTTATCAGCCCTTCCTTATTCAAAGATTTGTAACCTTGCTTATTTCAAAATACAGTATTTAATAAAGTTATCATTTTTGATAAATTGTTTTATCATTTTGATAAATAGCTTTATTCATTTTATTGTATTTTATTTCAGCATTTCCAGTGTCTTTTACACATTTTACCTTTCTCGTCTTCTACTTTAGGATTTCTCCTCTTTGTACATTACCACATATATAAATACATGTTTTGAACATTTATCTGTTAACTTTCCACTGTTTTGTTCACATATTTATAGGTGTTATAAAATCAAAGGTTTCAATCCTCAGTTGATCACCTGGTTTGAAACTGGAGTATTCTTGAATATCTGATTATTTATCTTAAGTATTTTGTTTTGCAACATAGTGATAATGGTTATATTTAAATATAGTTTCAGGATGAATTGAAATTTTGTATAATATTTATCAAACAAATTAAGTAACTAAATGTATTTTACTACATAGCCAAGCATGGATTTATCAGACTATAAATTTATTTATCTACAATTAGGTTACAGCCTCTAAAGTATTAGGAATACATTAGTGCAAGAAATACTTTTTGTACTGAAGAGCTGAGGGACAGCGCTCAGGCCCAGAGTTCAAGCCCCACACCAACAAAAAAAAAGGAAAGAAATACTTTTTGTGTGCATGTTGG
>NW_024872370.1:0-27213 GCF_019054845.1 Dipodomys spectabilis | reverse complement strand
TCAATTCGTGGTTCTTATTCAATGAAGAGAATAAGGAGCTGTGTGGATGGCTGATGTAGATGGACAACAGTTCTACAGACAGCAGACAGCATCATTGAAGAAAGGCTTGAGAAGTTTCAGAAGGTGAGCCAGCAGTGTCCAGGCAGGTGTAGTTTGAACACCCTTCTCACTGCTGAGAATCACATGTTACAGGCATGTTTCCTATAAGGGTTGAAGAGAACAGTTGCTTTGTTTGCATTGGCAAGTCAGATAGGAGGACTGGCTTGGGTCTCCTGAAGTATCTTGGTGTCTCAGACCAGTGAAGGTTATTGCACAAGAACAGAGGTCATCTACAGTGAAGTTGATGATTTCAGATAGTCACTAGGCCTCAGATGTAATGCAGCTCAGTAATATATGTAACAAGAGTGGTATTCATATAGTTAAATGAAACTGAGTTATATACACTTGTGAATTCCCAAGTAAATTAGAATGGAAGATATCCATGAGAGAAATCAGTGGGGCTGTTACATCAAGAAAGTAAGAAGAAACCATAATTTGAATATGTTTAGTGAGCCTTTCTTGACTTTCCAACCTTTCCCTGTGAAATTGCATTAACTATCACATATGATGAGAATTTCTCATTTACAAAACTTTTTAGGAGTCACTCCTAAGGAATAAATGCTTTTGAAGGCTGGGCACTAATGGCTCAATCTGTAATTTTAGCAACTCAGAAGTCTGATTACTGAAGATTGAAGTTCAAATCTAGTCCAGAGAAAATCTCCCTTTAGTCCTCAAAACCATGGAAATGTAGCTTTAGCTCAAGTTATAGAGCACCTGCCTTAACAGATAAAGCTAAAACACCGTGCCCAGGCCTTGAATTGAAGTTCTCATAGTGGAACAAATAAAAGTAAAAAAGAGAGATGCAGTAATAATAGAGCTTTATGTTTTCATAACTTACCAGGACCATATGGAGGTCATAACCGTGTTAAGTTAAAAGAAGGCCCAGCTGAAGCAAATGGGTGAACAGTTGAAAAGGGCCAGTAGCAAGGCAAGAGCGTTCAAGATGGATGGCAAGCTTAGCAACATCAAGGACATTCATCTTCAAGAAAGCACACCTCTCTAATTACATATTCACCTTTCATTATTCTCCTCATCGCTATGAACATCCTCTAAGATTGGCTACACTTATCCACGAGAGTCAGCCGACCACAGCATACCATTTATGACATTTCCTGCATAAAGTTGCTTGTTCTCATTGTCATCAGCCTTTCAGCAGCTTCAGTGAAGAGCATGTTCTCCCACTTTTCCTGTAGTCAATAGCACCCTCTTCTATTTCCCAGCAAAGAAACTGTGGCTAGCAAGCTTGAGAATTGTTACATTCAGAGGTTCTTCAGTTTTGCATTTTTTCTTTCATTTCTTGGTAGGTGAGTTGGAATAAGAAAAACAAATAAGAAATTTGTTTTAGTTTAAAGGAAAAATATTTATTTGAAAACACAAGTTATCATTATTTAAATTTATTTTTAATTTAAATATAATAGGGATGGTTTTAGTGCTGCATGCCTTTAAACCTAACTATTTAGAAAGCTGAAAGCTGAGGATCATATTTTCAAGACAAAGTAAAATTTACCATGAGACTCTTATCTTCAGCTAAGAACCAAAAGCTACAGGTGGAGCTGTGGCTCAAATGGAAGAGTGCCAACCTTGAGCAAAAAGCAAAACCAAAAGAAACTAAGCCCTAAATTTAATTCCTTCTACTAGCACAAAAATATGTATGTGTGTATATATATATATATGCATATATTCATATATGTGTGTCATATCTATATAAATTGTATATGCATATGCATGTATATATAATTATATAATAAATTTTTAGCGAGTGTCAAGAATATACAAGCGAACATTTAGTCTTGCTCCTAAAAACAGATTCATATGTAAATATGAACTCCTTGAATTTATAGGAGCCAACAAATATAGAAATGTAAACCACCAGACTAGAAATTGATAGAATGGATTTTGTTATAGAATAGAGTGTATGCACAAGATTAGGCAAATGATAGTAAGTCATTTCCCAAAACATTGAAAGCAAAAGCGTAATAGTACAAGAAATCATATTTAGAAATAGACTATGCCACTCAATGGACAGGTAGATCAGGAAAATAAATCTGTGCATTTTTCCTTCTACATTTGATTCATATCCCCTCACTAAATTATCTATGATTGGTTCAGTTGCTGCCATAGTACCTCTCTGGTGGCCCCATTGTGATTCATTTTATTCTACTGAACCAGCAATGGAGGAGAGACGGACCACAGCACATTTGCTCATTTCTCAATGAGCAGTGATTGGCAGGGGAGTTTTAAAATGCTACCCATGTTTTTGGTTGCCTAGTACCACCTTGGATTCCAGATTAAATCCTGATAAACAGATACAGAAGTTACATGTAGTTTATTGTGCCAGATTCACAGCTAAAGAGGCAGATGGGAAATTGGAAGGGTTTGGTGTGAAAGCCACAGGTTGATGCAAAGCAGAAATCAAAGGATGTGGAGATGAAGCAAGCTACCTTGGAGGAAAAGGAGAGACATTTGAAGGTGATGAGCACCTCGACAGAGAAGACAGAGCAAGTGCTCTTGACCATTTCAAATGAGCTCCCAGAATGCCAGGGTAAGAAGTGAGAGCTTCCCAGAGCACTGCTGCTGAGCACTCCTCAGATCCTTTGCTATCATGACAATTGATTTTAGAGAGGAGCAGTGAGGTTTGTAAAAGTTGATTGCAGCTTACTATTTTCAGCCTGTTCTGCAGCATTGTGGAGTGTGGTCCCTCAGGATGCTTAGGGCAAAAATCCTATAGCTCGTGTCAAAGAATGCAATCTACTTGGAGTAGACATTTATGGATGGCACATGCCTCATACCAACATGCTGACAATGAGCTGGTAGCAGTAGTTCTCTAAAGATCTAACAGCAAAAACCGGAGAGGGAATTCCTGAGCTCTACACCACAACAGTCTACCATGCCAATTGCTTCTATCCTAGTACTGGCTACCCAGTTTGCACACCCATGACCTTGTTACCCTGATTGTGCCACATCCTAATCCCTCACAATTTTTAGTCTTTCACTTTGTCTTTGGATTCTTGTCCCTGCTAAACTGTCTGGATACCTGTATTAGGTACCCCAATCCCTTCTAAACTCTTTCTGCAACCCAATATCCTGCCAATGCAACTCAGTGATTAGTAACAATTCCCCTTTCCTTGGTATCCTAATCTCTGCTACTCCGTTCTGCTACCCATAATTCATAACACCATGGTTCCAGCCACCTGATCCCTGACACCCCTGTTGCTGATACCCCCTTCCCTAACCAAACAAGGGAAGAATGGGCACAGCCAGTTGAATTGGGTACTGCTGTCCTCTTGCAGACACATTGGGACAAGTTATTCCTCAGGTATTTAACATGAGGGACTAACTGGAGGTGGAAATGAAAGAGGTTACTCAGAGGTGACTAAAATCTAGGGACAAAGACATATCACTGGTTGCTAGGAAAAGAAGGGCCCAAAGGAAAAAAAAATTTTTACAAAAAATATTGGAAATTATACAATAGGTTTAGCTTATTCTTTTCTAGTAGTGATCTGAATTATTTTTGACATAGATATATCACTGTTTTGCAGTTTAAAATTATATGAAAATGCACATTTATGTGGTGCTTATATTGATTCATAGAATATTTGCATATAATCACGTTAATGATATTCAATATTTTATGCTCTATGATATTTTCATGAGTCTGCCTTTGTCTATATGAATTGAGCTTTCTATCAATAAATGGAATTTCATTGTCAAATATTAGAAAGAGATTACTGATGCTAGTACCGAAATGAAAGCTAGAACAGGAAAATTGAATAAAGCTACATGTTTGAAGGGAGGGTCAGTGGTAAGTACTATAATGAAAGAGAAATTCTTCACCATGTAATCTGCGAATAGAATGTGTTTTGTTGAATTATACTGTTTTTAATCTTCTTAGAAAGCAGAACATTATCTTTATTCTTGCTTTATGGAAACTCTTTAATGAATAGTTTACAAAAATTATCAGTATCAATTTGAAAATTCACTGATGTGAGTTATCAGATTATCATTATACTCAAAGCTGTCTTGAGATGCAGGCAGTCTGGATTCCTTTTCTATGAAATTAATGGAATAATCTTACTTTGGAAGGGATGAACAGTCCTTGACACTTGTTCCAAAACAAGAAAGATACTGGAGACAAAAAAAGAGTAAGGAGACCCAAGGCTGCTGAAATGAGCATATATCCCATTTGGACTTAAAAGGGTTTTTGTACAAACAATAAGAATTTCATCTTAATATTATATTCCAAAATGTAGGTGCTATGTGATACCTTTTAAATGTAATATTTAATGCTGTTTGATTACTTGGAGACAAAGTTTTACAGAAAACCTTAAATTCCAAAAAAACTGCAATGCTCCAGTAAACACCTAGAATAAATATATTTTAAAAATTCAGACGGATTGTGGGAAGATGGCAGCACACTCACAGGTAGCCCCACTAAGTTTCTCTTACCAAAAGAGCCACACTTTACATCAAGAGATCCACTGCAATCAAACTTTAAATACCTAAAGGCTTTTTCTACTACAAAAGGTCTATCCAGCAGGCAAATAAATACAAGGCAAAAGAGAAGCAGTAAATGGGGCTCCTCCAGAGCAGCTGCACCACGTAACTCCACGCCATGCTGGCCTGGGACTTTCTGTATACTGTAAACGGAGGAACACCCAAAAACTGAAGAAAGTGCTCAATACTAGGCCCGCAGAAATTTAGGAGGGAATCTGGTGAAATGTTGGAAAATGCCCCACAAACCCGCCCTCCCCCCAGAGTGGCTACAGGGAAGGAGTGAATTAAGCAATACGACCACCATTACAATTGCCATAAATTGGCACCACCAGGTAAGCACCCAAATCAGCCCATACCTGCAGCACTGGCAGGATCCCTGTGAGCCCCCCCCCCCACACCAACTCTGCACAAGGTCCCCAGCAAACCACAGCTGCAGGCAATCAGTTGCTATATGCTCTGCTGGCAACTGCCCTGCCGACTGTGCACTTTTCTGGGACCGGCTCTCTCCCTGCTGCCACCCTGCGCAGACCCCAGACTCTCATAGCTGCTGCACCACCAAGCTGTTGCAGGCATCTCTGCTGACACACCTAGTAACCACAAGCCTAAACCTCCAAGGCTGCCCAACACCACGCAACACCTCCCACCACATCTGCTGCAGACCAGCATTGACCGCCTCAGTCCACATTAGCCTGCTGCACCAACCTCCACCTAGTCCTCCCAGTGCCAGGAATCCCCACGCTGCAACAGAGGAGACCCTTCAGAATCAGCAGAGCCACCCTCCCCCACACACACACCTGGATCTGCTAATACCCAGACCCTCTGACTGAGAACCGGCCAACTCCATCTTACCTACCACAGCACAGGCTCTGTGGTCCAACACACTGCCAGCTACAGACCTTGTGTGTAACACAATGGGGTCCACTCCCTGGGGGTGGCAATTCCCTGTAGAATCCCAAAGCCCCCTGACACAAGCCCCCTTCCAAAAGGGAAGGATTACATCAAAACAGAACACAGACAAAAGCTCTGTTCCTAAGGCTCTTGTGGCTATCTTGGAAAGCCTGGGAACCCAACTCCAGGTCTATGATAGCAGTCTACAAACCTGAAACCCCCCAAACTCCCTGCCAATGGGCCTGAAAGTGGGACTCTATATAGCAGGCACCCTCCTCCATCAAAAGACCATCTGCTTCCAACCAAGCCAAAAGGAAAGTGGACTACAGCAAGGCATACAAGGTTCCACTTGGAAGCTGCTCTGAGGATTACAGGGAGAATAAAGCTCCCGCAAAGAACCCGAAAAACCCATTCATTAGTATTTTATTCTTGGTGGGGGTTTTTTTTGCTTTGTTAATTTTTATGTCTGATCATTTGTTGTTCATTTGTATTTCTATGTGTAACTTATTTGTATTGTAATTTAGGATTTGCTATTTCACTTAAAGCTTCTATTTTTCATTATTAGTTGGTTTCTTCTTCCACTTTCAAATTTTCTAATTTGTATTTTTTTCTTCTTTCTTTTCTTCTCACTCCCTCCTTCTCCTCTCTCTCCACGTTATACTATTACTCCATCAGAACTACCCTGTCTAGTTCTATACACAAAGTAAGGCCTCCATTTATGTATGTAAAAAATAATTACAGGAGTTAATTTAGATTAAGCAATTTTCCAATAATATCTAAATGATCTTTTTCTAATCTCAGCAAGTCTCCCAAATACACTTATACATAAGTTATTTTTCTTATCTTCATCTCGATCTCTAAGATGCTCCCTACATAACCTTTCTTTGAATTCTTTTCAACCTCTTACACTCAGTAACAAGATATTATTCTCCTACTACTACATATACCCCTAAGCTGTTCTTAGCCCTCTACTATCATTATAAGTTCTCTTCAGAACTTAAGTTCATATCTCTCCAATCACACCCTTCACTTCCCTATCTGATCCAGCCCATTGATCCCTAATGACTTATACCTGACCCAACCCAGTTGGTTCTATATATGACTACAAAATTGATTCCATTTGACTACTTTCAGTACAAGGGACTCCTCTTGACTCTAAGGAGCAGACTAATTAGCCAAACTTAGATTGTCTCAAAAGTTACAACTATATGTAATGTCTATGCCAAAGCCACAAGATTCCCTCCAAGCAAAGAAAAGAGAGCTAAATAGGAAAACATCTACCCATAACTTTGAAACTCTAAGATCTACACATCTACATGAAACCAGGTTGGCTTCTCTCATAAACGACTGTCCTACTGTGGTAGCAGTGTGGTTCTTGTCTCCAAATGGGTAGAACTAACTGAAGAAACACAAGAAAAATAGCCAATCAACAAACCCCAACACCATCTTCACATAAGCAAGCTAGAGAGCAGGCCCAGAATTACCTAGAGGATAAAGTTAAAGATAGATTAAAAGTATGGCTGATAAACCTGCTGAATGAAAAATTGGACACCTTACATAGAGTTATAAGAACGAAATGAGGCCAACTAGAAGCTAATAGATGATTTCATGGCCTCCACAAATAAAAAGATAGAGGAACTCCAGCAGAGGGAGAAAGAATCAAATGAAAAGTTAGGAACCCAGATTAAAGAGTGGAAAGAGAAATCGGATAACCAACTCCAGAAGGTAAGGCAATCTATTCAAGACTTGAAAGCAAACTTTAATAAGGAACTGGCCACCATTAAGAAAGACCAGCAAGAAGAAAGGGAGTTAAACACCAAAGTTAAAAGCCTTCAACATAGAATGGAAGAGGCTGAAGAAAGAATATTGGTGGCTGAAGACAGTTTAGACTCCATAGAGAAACAAAACTAAGAAGCATGACAGATCACTGCAGGAAATACAGGATACATTCAGAGTGCCTAATCTGAGAATAATAGGAATACAAGAGGGCCTGCAGAGCAAAGCCAATGGATGAGGAAATGAATTTAGCAGAATCCTAGCAGAGAATTTCCCAAATATACAATAGGACAGACCCATCCAGATACCAGAAGCTTTTAGTAACCTAAATATACCAGAACAGAAAGTTCATCCCACTGACACATTATAAGCTGTACCAGCTCAATAGCCACAAAAGAAAGAATTCTTATAGTTGCCAGGGAGAAGAGAACAATCACATGTAATGGAGACCCAATGAGAATTACCTCAGACTTCTCAGCAGACACTATAAAAGCAAGGATGGCCTGAAAAGAGGTATGTCATGCCCTAAAGACAAATAACTACCAACCAAGAATAATCTACCCAGCTAAGCTCTCATTCGCAGCACAAAGACAAATAAAAACCTTCCACAACAAGGAAATTCTGAAGCAATATATTGCTACCAAACCAGCTCTTCAAAAAGGCCTCAAAGACGTTCTACCTGCAGAAAACCAACAAGAACAGAATACAGGCAATGATGCAGTCCACAAACAGAGAAATATGTAATCACAACAAGAACAGCCAAGACACAGATTCCCACCCCCTCAAAAATAAATAAAAAAGTAGGGAAAGACAAGCACTTCTCAGTCCTAACCCTCAATATTAATGGTCTTAACCCTACAATTAAGCGACATAGATTGTCCAATTGGATAACAAGATAAGTTCCTTCTATCTGCTGTCTTCAAGAGACACACCTTGCCCACAAAAAATAAGGAGGAGGCTACAATGCTTGATAAGAAATGTACTCATTATCTTGCCCATGTAATTGTAACCCCTCTATACAGAATTTTCACAAAAAAAATTATAAAAGTTAAAAAAACATATTCTGAAAGTGAAAGGCTGGAATTTAAAAAATATCAAACAAATGGACCCTATAAACAGGCAAGCCTTTAAATCCGAATATTAAATAAATAGACTTCAGATTAAAATAAATGAGAAGTGATAAAGGTCACTACATACTAATTAAGGGATCTCTCCTTCAGGAGGATATTATGATTCTACATATCTACTCACCAAATAACAGAGCACCGAAATTTAACCAAGAAAACATACTTTCAATCAGCTCTCACATCGATCCAAAGATATTAATTGTTGGGGTATTTAACACAGCACAATCCCCACTGGAGAGATCAACCCGGCAAAATCTCACCAGAGAAAACTTGGATCTTAAAATCTGCATAGATTAATGAAACTTAACAGACATGTACCAAATATTTCACCCAGCAGCAGCAGATTACACCTTCTTCTCAGAAGCACATGGGACATTCTCCAAAATAGTCCACATTCTAGGCCACAAAGCAAATCTGTCCAAATTCAGAAAGATTGAAATTATGCCCTGCACTCTCTCAGACCACAAGGGAATAAAATTAGAATTCAACACCAAAATCCATCAAAGGAAATACTGTAACACATGGAGGCTGAACAACACACTGTTGAACGACTAGTGGGTCAAGGAAGAGATTAGAAAGGAAATGCAAATGTTCACGATATTTAACAAAAATAAACACAAATTACCAGCTCCTCTGGGACACAGAAAAGGCAGTAGTCAGAGGGAAGTTTATAGCTCTGAGTTCCTACATTAACAAATTGGAGTGATCTGAAACTAACAATTTAATGAGGCACCTAAAGCTCCTTGAAAAAGAACAACAAGCTAATCCTCAATCCAGTAGACACTAACATATAATTAAAATTAAATCCAAATTAACTGAATTAGAGTAAAAAAAACTATAGAAAGAACTGACAAATCAGAGTGAGTTATTAAAAAATTAATAAAATTGACAGACCCTTTGAAAATATTATGAGCAAAAAGGAGTACACACCCAAATAAACAAACTCAGAAATGAGAATGGAAGCATCACTACAGAAATGGCCAAGATTCACAATATATTAAGGGGATACTTCTCAAACCTTTATGATAGTAAGTTTGAAAATAAGAAATGTATGAACAAATTTCTAGAAAGTATTGACGTGCCCAAACTAACTCAAGATGATTTAAACAATCATAACAGACCCATATCAAGCATTGAAATAGAAGCAGCAATAAAAGACCTCCCACCAAAGAAAAGCCCCCGACTGAACGGATTTACAACTGGATTCCACAAGACCTTCAAAGCAGAACTCACACCAATACTCCGCCATCTTTTCAATGAAATTGAAAGCAAAACTTCTCTACCACACTATTTTAATGAATTCAGGACAAAACCTCATCCCCAAACCAGGTAGGGACTCATCAAAAAGAGAACTACCGACCCATTTCTTTGATGAACATTGATGCAAAACTTGTCAAACAACTTGGCCAATTGACTTCAACAACTCATTAAAATAATCATACACCACAATCAAACAGGATTATTTCAGGGATGTAAAGCTGGTTCAATATACACAAGACAATTAATAAAATCCACCACATCAACAAGAGCAAGGATAAGAACCACATATTATCCCAATAGATGCAGCAAAAGCTTTGACTAGATCCAATAATCTATGATGCTGGCTCTGGATAAATTAGGAATCCATGGAACATTCCTCAATATGATAAAGGATGTATATAACACACCTACAGCCAGCAATATACGTAATGGTGAAAAGTTAAAACCATTTCCTCTAAATTCAGGAAAAAGACAAGTATGTCTATTCCCTCCTCTCTTCTTCAACCTAGTATTAGAATGCCTAGCTAGGGCAATAAGACAAGATGCTGACGTAAAGGGGATCCAAATAGGGAAAAATGAAGTAAAACTCTCCCTCTTTGCAGATGACATGATCTTGTATTTAAACCCCATAATGTCAACTCTCAATTACTTGATCGGAAACTTTGGCAAAGTAGCAGAGTATAAAATTAACACTCAGAAATCAATAGCTTTCCTGTATCCCAATAATGAGAGGAGCATGGCTGAAATTAGCAACCCCTTTTTTTAATATCCCCACAAAAAATAAAACACTTAGGGGTTAACTTAACAAAAGAGGTAGAGGATCTGTATGATGAAAACTTTAATAATCTGAAAAAGGAAAGTAAAGGAGAACTAAGAAAGTGGAAAAACCTTCCATGCTCCAGGATTGGGAGGATTAACATCGTGAAAATGGCTATACTACCATAGTTTATCTACAAATTCAATGTGATACCTATCAATATCTCAACTTCAGTCATCAATGAAATAGAAGAATTAATCCAAAAAATCATATGGAACAATAAAAGCCCCAGAATAGCAAAAACAAGCCTTAGTTGAAAAAGCAGCACTGGAGGAATATCAATTTCAAATTTCAAACTCAACTACAAAGCCATAGTAATCAAAACAGCTTAGTACTGGCACAAGAACTAACCTGAGGATCAAGGGAGTAAAACTGAAGACCCAGAAATGAACCCATAGACCTATAACCACTTAATCTTTCATGAGGGTGCTAAAGATATTGAATGGAAAGAAAAAAAACAGCGTTTTCAGTAAATGTTGTTGGCAAAATTGGGTAAATACATGTAGAAAACTAAATCTGTATATATCGCCCTGCACCAGAATCAACTCCAATTGCATCAAAGACCTCGAAATAAAAACAGATTCCATAAAAACATTACAGAAAGGAATAGGAGAAACTCTAGGGCTCCTAGGCACAGGCCGAAATTTTCTTAATAGAGATCCAGAAGCACAACAAATCAAAGAATGTTTGGGCAAATGGGATTGCATGAAAGTGCAGAGCTTCTGCAAGGCTAAGGACTTAGCTAGCAAGATTAACAGAAAGCCCACGGACTGGGAGAAAATCTTCACTAGCCAAACAATGGACAAGGGTCTCATATCTAAAATATACTTAGAACTCAAAAAACTAAATCCCCAACAACAAATCCTCAAAGAAACACTTGCCTGATTAAAAAATGGGCTAAAGACCTAGAGACTTCTCTGAAGAGGAAATAAGAATGGCCAATAGATATATGTCAAAATGCTCAGCTTCTCTAGCCATAAAAGAATTTCAAATCAAGACAACACTGAGATTCCATTTCACCCCAGTTAGAATGGCTATAATCAAGAAATATAATAACAGATGCTGGAGGTGATGTGCCAAAAGGGAACACTACTGAATTGTTGGTGAGAGTGTAAACTGTTCAACCACTCTGGAAAGCAGTATGGAGATTCCTCAAAAGACTCCACAGATAGCTCCATTATGACCCAGCAATCCCACTTTTAGGCATTTACCCAAATGATCACAAATAAGGTCATACCAAAGCTACCAGCACAATCATGTTTATTGCAGCATTATTTACCATAGCTAAGATATGGAACAAACCCAGATGCCCCTCAGTAGATGAATGGATCAAGAAAATGTGGTATATATACCCAATGGATTTTTATGCCTCCACCAGAAAGAATGACATTGCCTCATTTGTTAGGAACGGGAGAGACTTGGAAAAAGTTATAGTTGAAGTAAGCCAGCCCAAGGAAACATAGGTCCCATGGTCTCCCTTTTTTTTGCAAAGACTAGTACATGTCTATGACAAACAGAAGTCAAAGTCTATATACATATGACCACATGAGATAATGTTAAGCAAAATGTACCCCAAGACAGGGACACTGGTTTTTTTTTTCTTTCTTGCTAGTGCTAGTGTTTTTAATGTACTTATAATGCACAATGTGAATGTTTGCTTCTCTTGTATGTACTTCCCTGACAGTATAAACCCTGTTTTACTGGATTTGATGCCAGTGTTCTGCAACTTGTATATATATTTTTGTAATTTGGGGACTGGAAGGAATGCTTAAATGAAGATAGAGGCTGACCCATTGTTAAGACAAGATGCACAGGACACTATGTTGAAAACGAACTTTACAATGTGGGTGGGATCAGGAGGTATTGGGGAGGTCGGGAGGGAAGTGATGGTAGAGGGAAAACAAAGGAGGAGGTAACAAATCTTGCTATGAAATGTACTCACTACCCTATTCATGAAAGTGTAGCCCCGGTGTACAACATTTTTACTATATATACATATATATATATTTATTTAAAGAAAACAAACTTTACAACTTTGGCTACAGAGGGGGTGTAGTTGGGGAGGTGGGAGGGAGGCGATTGTAAGGGGAAAACAAAGGAGGAGGCAGCAATGCTCAATAGGAAATGTACTCATTACCTTGTTCATGTAACTGTAACTCCTGTGTACAGCAATTTTACAATTAAAAACTTACGGTTCAAAGCAAGCCCTAGCAGGGAAGTCTGTCAAACTCTTATCTCCAACTAATCATCAGAAAACAGGAAGTGGGACTGTGGCTCAAGAGGTAGAGGGCTAGCCTTGAGCTGAGGAACTCAGGATGTGTTAATCCCCATGCCCAGAGTTCAAGCGCAATGACCAACAAAAAGAAAAAAAAAATAAAGCATCAAACAACCTGAAGATGTTGTCCAGAATAATGAGTGGAGCATTATGCAGTTACATGACTTAGTCACTTGCTACCCAGTTTACTAGGAGAGATGATGGGTGATTTTTGTGTGTACCAAAACCTGCAAAATTATTTTGCTCTTTCCCAAGCAGGGAGGAAGGGGGGAATGGAGTTGGGTAGAAGGTGTTTGGTGGCCTAGCCTTTGGGTTCAGTGATTGTTTTCTGGAGTCAAATTCAGAGAAATTCGTTTTGTAATCTTACTTGCATGGAGAACAAAGAAGTCATGCCATGGAAGTGGTCTTTATACTGTCCTTAGCCAGGTCCCGTCCCAACCACCATTTGGTAATCCAAGTCCCACTTCAGGACCAAGATGCCTTGACGACAACTGATCCACTGGGCAGGTGGACCTAACCACAGCCGGAAAAGGCAGAAAGTGCCATGCTGGGTGCAGCACTGGAGATCTAGACAGTGCAGAGATTTTTTTTTTTTTGTGATTCTCATTTTGTATTACCACTTTGAGTCTGTAAAATAAACCATGGATTTTATCTTTCTTCCCTCTCTTTGGATAAAGCTAATAAACACTCTGCCTCTAATGAGGCACTTAACTCTTAGGTCTGGCCAATCATTTCCAGGATAGGGAATTACTATCGAAGTAGTGTATTTCGATCTTACGAGAAAACAGCCTTTTTCCCTCTTAAATTTATTTACTGATAGGCATTTTTAGGGGCAATCTGTTTTGATTTTTAGATGAAAGGCTTGTAGGAAACTATGTTCATAATCTGGATCCTCCTCACCTCAACACCTAAAATACAAATTTCACAACACTTTTACAGGAAACATTTCAGAAACGTTACACTGGAATGCTCAAATACAGAACGTTTTACACAGCCCAGAATGTAACTCTGCTGTCTGAAGGTGGGGCTCTCTTTGTATAAAGTAACAAGCCAATCCAAAAGAGCAGCCACGAATACCAGACATGAGTGTCAATGGCTGCTACTCCCCATACAAGAAGCTTGGAAGGGCAGCCAGAGCCCATGAGAGCAGTGCACAGAGGAAAGTTTCCATGCCAGCCTCGGCACAAAAGATGTCATCACTCTGCCTGAGCCTGCCTTTCTTATCTTCTCCCCACAACCAAGCAGAGTCATCTCCTGCTCCACGTAGGATAAATACTGTACAAGTGGATCAGGAGAGTGGCTTTTATTCACTCTGCACTCCCGCGCAGGTGGCCCCACCACAGTGTATGTATGCACTCCCAGGGCTGAATAGTCAGGGCCCAGGCCCATGGAGCAGGTGGGCACTAGATGTGTGTCAATGGCATCTGCCATTCATACAGTGGCCACTGGGGGCTGCCCTAGCCCAACAGCAGGTACAACCTGATCTCCAACAGTCCCCAGGCCTGGCGCTTTAGAATGCTGGAGGTGGGTGGGCTGCAACTAGGTTCCTACTAGCTTAGCATGCCAGATAATGCAGCTGCTGCCTGAATTACTAATTATTTTATGGAGCAGTTTTAATCAAAGTGATACACATTACTGTATGATATTTAATGTTATATCATTTAGTCTGTATTATCCAAAAGACATTGAACTCGATACTAGCAAGAATGGACTTTATTGTTTGTATTTATAAGACCATAATGGCAAATTGAAATAAAAGTAAAATAAAATTGTTTTCCAAAAACACATTATTAAGTCTAACAAGTTGAAAAAATTGCAAATGAAGTAACTGCAAATGAAGTTTGATAAAATGCACAAAATATATTACTTTAGTTATATTCAAAAGTAAAAAAAAAGAATGACAGAAAAAATATCTATTGGATATAAAATATTACAATGGTTTAACAGGTTGAAGTGATATAGGTTATGTATTTTGTTGAAATAAAATATAATATTTTTCTCTTAGTACTGTTTATCACAGTGAAGGAAAACATTATAAATTGTAAATTATATATGTCGTCTTGCTTCTGGTCCCATAAAAGGGAGTGACATTTCCAATGGGAGTCCTGGGAAGTCACTCTCACCCAGCCCATGTAGACCAATCAGAGGTCTGTGTGGTGACCCTGAGGAGGTGTTGGGCACCACATTTCTGCTGCAGCAAGTGCAGCACCCATTGTGGTGGGCTGCAGCCAACAAAACTCCATCAGTGACCAAACCAAACAACACAGCCTCAGGGGCCAAAGCCAGGAGGAGAGGCAGGGCAGACCCCAAGTGCTGCTTTCCATCTGGGTGGCCTACACTCCCAAGGTCAGAACCATTCCCCTGCTTTGGATCCCAGCGAGAGTAGGTGAGCCTATTGCCTGCAGACAGTGTGTCCCTAGAATGGCACCCACAGCCAGGCTCACGTGGACCAGGAAGATGCTGGAGGGAAAGTGGCAAAGAAAGGTGAGGGGCTTCGGGTCCCCAGTGCTGTGCTGAGTGTGCTGTAAGGCCAAGCTCCTCTGGTGATGATGGGCATATGCTGGGATGGCCATGTAGCGGACCAGAAAATGGAGGTCTGTGGAGATGTTGAAGTGGCTCCAGGGATCTGAGCTGCTGCAGCTGTCACAAGCCCACTTGGAGAGGGACCAGCACAGGGCTCCAGTCCCCCGACTGGCATAAAGACTGGTGAGATGGACCAAGGCTGGGCTGCTCAGCCACCAGGGTGCTGTCTGCCTGCCCCGCCTTTCTTCTCCCTTGGACTGTTCAGTATGCACCCAGGGGGGCAGGTGGTGACCTCAGAATGGAGTCTCCCTGGGATGCCACTCACACCCAGGACCACTGCAGACCAGTACCAGCACAGCTGGAGGAGGAGAGGGTGGCAGTGGACTCGACTCCAACCCCATGGTTGCCGTCTCCTGGATGAAATCAGGGAAGCAAGGCTGTGAGGGGAGGCAGTTAGGGTGGGAAGTATGGGTAGGCTAAGACCCCCAGCCAGCCTCTGCAGTTCCACTCAGGCTCATCTGGCAGTGCTGTGGAGCATGTGCACACAGCCTCTCAATGTGCATACACCCCAAGACAGGGGGTCCCACTTCCCAACAGGTGACCTGAAGATGGAACCCACTCCCACAGGAACTAGTAAAATGGAAGATCACATGGTGACACAGAAGGGGATTCAGGGCACAGCCTTGGTGTAGCACTGAACAGCTGGCAAAAAAAAAGGAAAATCATCCCCTAAATATTTACATCAGTGCTAACTTATACTTTATAAACAGTTTTAGGGCTCGGAAGGTGGCTCAGTGGTAGAGTGCTTGCCTTGCAATTCATGAGGCCCTGGGTTAGATAACTCAGCACCACATAAGAAAAAAAGAAAAAAGCCAGAAGTGGCACTGTGGCTCAAGTGGTAGAGCACTCGTCTTGAGCTGAAGAGCTGAGGGACAGCCCCCAGGCCCAGAGTTCAGGCCCCACGACCGGACCAAAAACAAAACAAAACAAAACAAATAAAAAACAGTTTTACTTTCCTCTTGTCCTATAATTTTTCTTCAGACCCTCTGAATTAACCAGAAATCTCCAGGATTTCTTCATGCACAGTAACACAAATGAATGTAGCTTCTATTTTTTTTAATTAAGGAAGGTTTCATTTAGTTCTTTCCCATATATGATACATGAAAAAGAAATCCTGAGGTGAATCTGTAATACAGCAAACTCCAGATGTCTTCTGAACTCCTCAGTGCAGAAATGTGGAGCAGTGCATGCCTTCAGAATAAAGTGATCTAGCAGCAGGTACTTACCCACATTGTTATTGGGCTAGCTGTCTCTCTGATTAAAAAATAATCCTGCCACACACATGCATATCACTTATGAAAAATGTTTTCCAACATTCTTCTTGTTATATTGCACTTATCTTTCTCCTCCTGTTTCCTGTCCTCCTCATTCCCCTGGTCCATTTTCCTATTCCTTCCCACATTGTCCCCTCTTCTTTCTCCCTTTTTCCTCCTTCTCCTCTTTCTCCTGCTCTTCCTTTCTCCTCTGTTTCCTTTTCCCTCTTCTCATCCCTTCATTGCCCTTTTTATTTTCTTTTTCTCCTTCCCTTTCACTTTCTTCTACTTCTTCTTTATGGTCCTGGGGCTAGGAATCAGGGCCTTGTACTCACAAAGCAGATGCTCTGCTGCTTACGGTAAGCCTCCAGTCTGGGTTTCATTTAAATGACACTTATTTGTGATTATTTTAAGTACCACACCCAGCATAGCTTTTAATTCAGGATAAAATTCATTTTACATATTCTATATAATAAATATATGCTACTCACATGTTGTGGCTAATGGGTTTTGATTATGCTCTGGGCTTCAGATAAATTCTTCAGAAACAATGTGTTTGAAGGCACTCTAATTGTGATTCTGTGTAACTCCCAATTAATGAACTGGTTACTTTGCATCTTGCAAAAGTGACTTCCATATTACTCCTAATTCAATGAACTGTCATTTTGTGGCAGCACCCACAGTAATAGTGGAGGATCAGAAAATAAAATCGACTGGAAAACCCCTGGCTTTTTAGTAAGAAGCCAGAAAAAGACTTGTGGCTCAGTGGTTTAGCGACATCCTTGCACAGAATAAGCAGTTGAAAGGACCTAGGCTTGAGTTGAAGACCTGTAGGGGGTGGATACACACAGACACACACACACACACACACACACACACACACAATTCTCAGCTAGAGCAAGTAGAGTATCTGTTTCTCAGTAACATGTCTGAGTTTCTTTCCTATGTGTTTGGATATTTTGAAAGCTACATCATCAACTTCCTTAATTTCAATAAATAACGGTGTATTCACTACTATTTCTTCCTGGTTGGAAAATATTTTAAGACACATTTTCATGTTGAAAGTTGAGTTTGCTCCCAATATGCTGACTCTCTTGGATTGTAAGAAAATTAATAATTCTGCCTTTAATTCGTTAGCTCATAAGTTAAGTTATATGCTTCACTTAGGAGTTAAATTGATGCTCAGTGGGAAGTGTTTGAAGTCACTTGTCTGAAGTTTTAAAGTGGAGTAAAAATTGCAAAGAAACCTGAGGTAGTGAAAGCGAGAGACAGATGAAAAGAAATCGAAAATGAACTTCAGACTCCTCTTCAGGCCAATTATATTACAAAGGCGTGCCCTTGAACTGAGTATGTAATGCTTCTGCTCATTAGCAGGTACTCTTCACACTGAGCCACACATCTAAGCCCTAAAGACATTCATTAGAGAGAGGTATTCCTGGATCTTGAACTCAGGGTCTGGCCTCTATCCTTGAGCTTCTATTGTTCAAGCATTTTAGCACTTGAGACACAACTGCACTTCTGTCTTTTGGTAGGTAATTCAAGCTAAGAGTCTCAAAAACTTTCCTTCCAGGCTGGCTTCAAACTGGGACCCTCAGATCTCATCTTCTGAATTGCTAGATTTTTAGGTATGCGCCACATCTACCAAAAGCCAGGAGTTTCAATGAGACTCTTATTTCCAATAAATTTCTCTAACACACACACACACACATACACACACACACACACACACACACACGCACACACACACACACAAGAAAAAATTTGAGCTACTGCTCAAGTGTTATAAAGAGTGTAAACCTGTAGCAAAAACACCCTGGGACAGTGGCCAGGCCCTAAGTTCAAGTGCTAGAAGCAACAGAAAAATAAATAAATTCATTAATTAAAATTTAACAATGTCAAACCAAAAAATAAAAGGAAAAAATTAATTGGAAGAAAAGAGGCATTAAGGGGATGGAGAGGCCTGGCTAAGTTAGTAGAAACATGGAGTGAAAGCATTAGGTGGCCTTTGGGAGTCCTGGTCTTGGACTTAAAAATATAGAAAAAAGAAAAGCACGTAAGGCTTCTACAATGAGCCTGGCAATATTAGCTCACATCTGCAATCCTAGCTACTAAAAATCAGCAATCTGAGGATCACAGTTTGTCCAGGAGGGAATTCATTCTTCCTTCTTGCAACCAGCAGACAGACAGCATCAGCCCTGTGCCTGTACCACAACTGGACCCCTCTGCCTACATAGCTCCAGACACCAGGAACACACCCAGCTGGACCCAACAGCAAAATCCAATGCTTCCTCAACTGGATTCAGAGCCCAGAGGCACTTCCTGTGCTTAAGTACACCATGGTTTTGCTGCTCCAGAGCAACTAATGAGACAGACCCTTGCTTCATAACTCCACTCTACCTTAACTCGCTGGCTACCTTGGTTTAGGAGCCCAGCACACCCCTCTAGGAGCAGAGACTTCAGCCCTGCTATTGTCTGGAAACACATTCAGATAATTTTTATTTTCTAGTTACCCCATCTAAATGGAATTAAAATCTGTGTTCAGAATCTGCTTCTATTTCCTTTTTCTGGATAGCCACCATTTTCTACTGGTATATTGTGGTCAGTAAATAATCTTTACATAAATAATGCATTCTTAAATATGACTTCAACAATGAGGGCTCAATTTAACTGATCATATCCTCCCAAGATTCCCGTTATCCTACCATTTCCTTGACAGTCATGAAACATAGAGAGTTGAATGGAAATACACGACTCCACAATTAACAAGACACTTCATCCCCTCTCTCACATATATTTTGTTGATGGAGACCCCTGAGAGAGGATGCAAAGCCTTTAAGAAGTGCAGAAAGGAGAAAGAGGGAGAAGAAAAAAGCAAGAGGGAAAAGAGGGAGAGAGTACACCAAGCCAATAGGGATAGGTTTACCTCAGGCAGAGGTTTGGCAGATTTTCAGTGGATTCCTTCCACGAATTCAAAATTTGGTAACAGTAGGCGAGGGAAATCGACATCCCAGTAAGTCCTAATGAGCCATATATTAGGTTTGACCATGAGATCAAGGATTGTAATGGGTCTTCCTGAATGGAGAAAAGAATGTGATAGGAAGGATCATGAAAAACTTTGCCCTAAAATACAGCACATGATTTAATGAAATAAGTTGAAATAATGTAGGTAAGACTTTTAGATATTGTATTTTGATAAGGGATATTTGTTTATAATGACACATGTATTACTCTGTATATAAAATACATTTTCTGAACGCTATAAAAGTATCAAATGAAATATTAGAATCATATGGATGTCCAGAACCAATTATTAATATCACATACTCTAAAAAAGCTTTCCTAGGAGGTTTCTTCAGTTTAACATGAATTTTGTTGATCCTTGATTTATTTTCCAGAAGAGTAAGTTTTTGAGAGTCTGACTAAATTCAGTGTGGTGCTACTACATTTGTTTCATATTATGAATTGATAATATTACTCTCCACCTCTCAAGGAAGAGAGAGATAGAGAGAGGCAGAGAGAGACAGAGACAGAGACAGAGACAGAGAGACAGAGAGACAGAGAGACAGAGAGAGATGCAGTCATTAATGCATTTTCTCTGGGTGATAGACAATATTTAATCATTGTAAAGGATCTTTCCTACAACTATATGTAAATGATTATAACTGAGAAAAGTAAGCTTCAAAACATGGGACATTTTTCTTTTTGAACATAATTTTGGTAATAAATCACCAACTGTAAGAAGTAAATCTACATAGCTGTACTCATTAAGACATTAATGAGATTAATACTTTATTTTCTTGCTTTTTGTACATGTCCTGGGGTTGATATCAGGATCTGGGTAATGGTTTTGAGTTTTTTTATAATCACTCAATTTTTAATGTTATTATGGAGGTGATTTAAGGAGGGGTTACAGTTGCACAATCAGGTAATGGGTGAATTATTTTAGGTTAATGTCAAACATTCTCTCCCTGATTTTTTTTTTTTGGTCAAAATTAGCACTCTACCACACTTGGGCCACAGCTGTACTTCTTCTCTTTTGTTGTTTCATTTGAGATAAGTCTCACAGACTTTTCTGGCTGAGCTTGTTTGAACTATTAGCCTCCCATGTAGGAAGGATTACAAGTTTTAGCACTTGGTACCTGGAATATTATTCTTTAAAGTGACATAAAACTATACTAAAATACATAATTCTCCAGAAATGTAGTCTATGATTCAAGTAGCAGAGGTAGCCCTTCTAGAAATGTTGCTGAATGAGGATGGTCAGAGAGATTTAACTCCTTCTCTAATGTAAGCCTTTCTTTTCAGTGATCTGTATTTCTTTCGGGTGTTTAGGATTGGTATTTACTTCAGCTCACCTTTAAAGAAACAGAAAATCTAGGATTAAATCATAATAATAAATTCCAGAGAATCTGCAAGGCAAAGGACATAGCTAGCAAGATCAATAGAAATCCCACGGATTGGGAGAAGATCTTCACTAGCTATACAACGGGCAAGGGTCTCATATCGAAAAAATACCTGGAACACAAAAAATTGAATCCCCCAACAACAAATTCTCAAAGAAACAACTGCCTAATGAATAAGTGGGCTAAAGACTTAAACAGAGACTTCTCTGAAGAGGAAGGAAGGATATCCAATAGACACATGAAGAAATGCTCAACCTTTCTAGCCATAAAACAGCAGTGAGATACCACCTCACCCCAGTTAGAATGGCTATGATCAAGAACTCTAATAACAACAGATGCTGGAGGGAATGTGGACAGGAGGGAACCTTACTACATTGTTGGTGGGAATGTAAACTTGTTCAACCATTTTGCAAAGTAGTATTGAGGCTCCTCAAAAGACTCAACATAGAGCTCCCCTAAGACCCAGCAGTCCCATTTTTGGGCACTTACCCAAATGATCACAAACAAGATTATACTAAAGCTACCAGCATAACTATGTCTATTGCAGCATTATTTACCATAGCTAAGATATGGAACCAACCCAGATGCTCCTCAATGGTGAATGGATCAAGAAAATGTGGTATATATACACAATGGAATTCTATGCCTCCATCAGAAAGAATGACATTGCCCCATTTGTTAGGAAATGGAAAAACTTGAAAAAAATTATATTAAGTGAAATAAGCCAGGCACAAAAAACATAGGTCCCATGGTTTCCCTTATTTGCAACAACTAGTTTATGTCTGAGACAAGCAGAAAAGTTCAGATAATTTGATGTTAGGTGAAATGACCCCAAGTTAAGTTTTCAAATGTTTTTTTTTTCTTTCATGCGATTATTTCTAACATTTTTATAAGATGATTTCTTTGTTGCTTTGTATTTCCCTCCCCTACGTATAATCTCTGCTTTCACTGTAGTTGATGTTGGTATAATTTGTGGAGGAGAAGGGAAAACACAAATCGTTTAAATAGGGATACAGGTGGACCAATTGAAACAATGAGATGTACAAGTCATTATGTCTAAAAACAAACTTTACAACTTTGGTGGGGAGGAGGGAGGCGGGGGGTCGGGAGATAGGAAGGAATGGGAAGGGGAAAGAAAGGAGGAGGCAACAATGCTTGATAAGAAATGTGCTCATTACCTTGCCTATGTAATTGTAACCCCCCCATACGGTATTTTCACAATAAAAAATAATAATTTAAATGGTAGTTTACCTAGAACTTCAGTATAAAACTGATTACATTTCTTCTCATTAAATGTTTGGAAGAACAGCTCATTGCTTCTCATATTCATTGCCAGTGAAGAAGCGGGGAGTGTACACAAAAGGAATTTTCAGTAGATCAGCCAGCAGTTCTCCAGAGGGAACCAGGGGGTCTGCTAGCAGGACATCCAATTTTCTTGTTTAAAACCATGTCTTTACAGAGGATTTCAAAAACACCAGAAAATTCTACAGAAATGCTTTGCGATATTGAATAAAATTTCCAGAATAAATATTTTGGGAACTCATCTGTGCATTCATTGACCCATTGTTTGAAATGACTTTCAACTCCTTTGTATTCAAAGACATTTGGAAAATCTCAAATTTAAAAGGGGATGATTTTCTGGAATCCACATGAATGGCAGCAGAGAATGTCCGGACAGTGATCTCATGGCCTCTCTGCATGAGCTCATGCAGGATCATCTTCACATTGACCCAATGACTGTACCAATGTGACATTAACTAGAATTCTCTGTTCCATTAAGGCGAACATAAAGAGAAAATGAACATGATTCATTAGGTACCTTTTATGCTTAAGAACACCTTGGGAAGAACACCTTGAATTCTATTTTTATTTGAAATATGGCTAGGTAAACTGACTGAATTTTTAATTTTATATAATTTTGCTTAACTTAAGTATTGTCATTCACAGGTTTGTGTCGGGCTACTCAACTGAGTAGAACAACTCTGGCCTCTGATGAATTCACTAGAATACCTCCAAAGTCATCTAGGAATACAAGCCATGGAAGTCATTCAGCTTTTCACTAGTCACAGTAAGAAACAATAAAATAGGAAAATAAATAAAACTTACAATAAAAAACACCAAAGGAGCTTTAATCAAAATTCAGCATAATTTATCTAGTATTTAAACGTTAATCTTCAGATTTCATCATTCTGAGTAGCTAGGATTACAGATGTGAACTACTCTCAGGTGTTTGTTAGTTTTTTTTTTTAAATACCAAGACAGCAGTGTATTTTATATTAGACTCATCTCCTTCCTGCACTCAGCTGTCACTTGGACCTAAGGACTATTATAATGTATGTGGTACCTCTAGACCTACTTTGTAGTTGCTAGGAACTACAAGGAGTAGAGAAATCAGCTAGAACTCACCATAACAAAATAAACGAGGAAGCTGGGTGCAGATGGATCACACATGTAAACCTTACTACTCATGAGTCTGAGATCTGAGGACTGCAGTTCAAAGCCACCCAGTTAGCAGAGCTTATGAGATTATTTTTATCAGTTTCTTTTTTTATTGTAAAAATAACATACAGAGGGGTTAAAATTACATGGCAAGGTAATGAGTACATTTCTTATCAAGCATTTTTCGGTCCTCCTTTATTTTCCTTTACCATACCTTCCCAACCACTCTACCCTAGTACACCTCTCACCCACTGCCGAAATTGTAAAGTTTGTTTTTCGACATAAGGCCTGTACATCTCATTGTTGCAATGGGTCCTCCTGGACCCCTATTTTAAAAAAAAAATGTTCTTTATCCCTTCCGCTCCACTAAGTATACCAGATCAAGTACAGTGAAAACAGAGGTTATACTGTGGGGGAGGGACATGCAAAGCAACAAAGAAATCATCTTATAAATATGTTAGGAACAATCACAAGAAAGAAAAAAAACATTTGAATTCTTATTTTGGGGTTCATTTCACCTAATATCAACTTAACTGACTGTTGCTGCTTGTCTCAGACATATACTAGTTATTGTAAATAAGGGAAGGGTTGGACCTAGTGTTTCTTTGGGTCTGGCTTATTTCACTTAATATAATTGTTTCCAAGTTTTTCCATTTCCTAACAAATGTGACAATGTCATTCTTTCTGATGGAGGCATAGAATTCGTTTGTGTTTATATACCACATTTTATTGATCAATTCATCTACTGAGGGGCATCTGGGTTGGTTCTATTTCTTAGCTATGGCAAATAATGCTGCAATAAACTTAGTTGTGCTGGTATATGTAGTATGGTCTGGTTTGTTTTCACTGGGGTAAATGCCCAAAAGTGGTATTTCTGGTTCATAGGGGAGCTCTATGCATAGTCTTTTGAGGAACCTCCATACTGCTTTCCAATGTGGTTGAACAAGTTTACACTCCCACCAACAATGAAGTAAGGTTCCCTTCCGTCCACATCCCCTCCAGCATCTATTGTTATTAGAGTTCTTGATTATAGCCATTCTAACTGGGGTGAGGTGGTATCTCAATGCTGTTTTGATTTGCATTTCTTTTATGGCTAGTGAGGTGAGCAATTCTTCATGTGTCTGTTGGCCATCCTTCTTTCTTCTTCAGAGAATTTCTCTAAGATTTTAGCCCACTTATTAATTGGGCAGTTGTTTCTTTAAGGATTTATTGTTGGAGGATTTAATTTTTTGAGTTCCAATTATATTTTAGATATGAGACCCCTGTCCATTGTATGGCTAGTGAAGATCTTCTCCCAATTCTTGGGCTTTCTATTGATCTTGCTAGCTAAGTCCTTTGACAAACAGAAGCTCTGCAATTTCATGCAATCCCATTTGTCCAAACTTTCTTTGATTTGTTTTGTTTCTGGGTCTCTATTAGAATATTTCGGCCTGTGCGAAGCAGACCTAGGTCGTTTTCTATTCCATCCTGCAATGTTTTCATTGTCTGCTTTGACTCCTAGGTCTTTGATCCATTTGGAGTTGATTCTTGTGTAGGGTGACATAGAGGGATCTAGCTTTAGTTTTCTACAAGTGATTAACCAATTATGCTAGCACCGTTTACTGAAGAGGCTGTCTTGCATTCTATTTTTTTAGCTCCCTTATTGAAGATTAGATGGCTATAGCTCTGTGGGTTTATTTCTGGGTTTTCACTTCTATTCCATTGGTCCTGAGGTTTGTTCTTGTGCCAGTACCAAGCTGTTTTGATTACTATGGCTTTGTAGTAGAGTTTGAAATTTGTTATTGATATTCCTTCAGCACTGTTCTATAAGGATCGTTTTTGCTAATCAGAGTCTTTTATTGTTCTATATGAATTTTTGGATTGCCTTTATTTCCTTGAAAAATGAGGTTGGAATTTTGATAGGTATCATATTGAATTTGTAGATAGCTTTAGGAAGTATTGCCATTTTCACGATGTTGAGCCTTCCAATCCAGGAGTATGGGAGATTTTTACACTTTCTAAGTTCTGTTTTAATTTCTTTTTACAGGTTTTTAAAGTTTCCATCACAGAGGTCCTTCAATTCTTTGGTTAAATGAATTCCAAGTATTTTATTTTTTGTGGAGCTACTACTAATGGAGTTGCTTTCCTGATTTCAACCACGCTTTGCTCATTGTTGGCATACAGAAAAGCCATTAATTTTTGACAGTTAATTTTATACACTGCTAGTTTGCCAAAGTTTTGAATCAGCTCGACTAATTTGGGAATGGAGTCTGTGGGATTTAAGGATAAATCATGTCATCTGCAAAGAGGGAGAGTTTTACTTCATTGTTCCCTATTTGGATCTCTTTTATGTTGCCATCTTGTTTTATTGCTGTAGCTCGGCATTCTAATACTAAATTGAAGAGAAGTGGAGAGAGTGGAATTCCTTGTCTCGTTCCTGAGTTAAGAGGAAATGGCTTTAGTTTTTCAACATTAAGAATAATGCTGGCTGCAGGTTTGTCATATACAGCATTTATTGTATTGAGGAATGTTCCCTGTATTCTTATTTTTTCCAGAACCTTAATTATAAAGGGGTTGGATCTTGTCAAATGCTTTTTCTGCATCTGTTGAGATTACCATGTGGCTCTTATCCTTGCTCCTGTTGATGTGATGAATTATATTATTTGATTTGCATATATTGAACCAGTTTTGCATCCCTGAAATGAATCCTGTTTGATCGTGTTATATGATTTTTTGGATGAATGATTGAAGTTGATTGGTCCAAATTTTGCTGAGAAGTTTTGCATCAATGTTCATCAAAGAAATGGGTCTATAGTTCTCTTTCTTTGATGAGTCCCTGCCTGGTTTTTGGATGAGGGTTATGATGGCTTCATAGAATGTGTTCGGTAGTGAACTTTCTCTTTCAATTTCATTGAGGAGTTGGAGGAATATTGATGTGAGCTCTGCTTTGAAGGCCTTGTAGAATTCTGCTGTAAGTCCATCTGGTCCTGGGCTTTTCTTGGATGGGAGGTCTCTTATTGCTGTTTCTATTTCAATGCTTGGCATGGGCCTGTTAAGATGGTTGACCTCATCTTGTTCAGTTTCGTCATGTCAATATTTTTTAGGAAATCGTCCATTTCTACCATGTTCTCAAGCTTATTAGCATGAAGGTTTGGAAAGTATTCCCTTATAATGTTCTGAATCTTGGTTGATTCTGTGGTGATGTTTCCATTCTCTTCTCTGAGTTTATTTGAGTGTACTGTATTCTTTTTCCGGTAAGATTTGCTAAAGCTCTCTCAATTTTGTTATTTTTTCAAAGAATCAACCTTTTTTATTCTTTCTATGGTTTATTTGGATTCTAATTTGTTTAATTCTGATTTCATTTAATTATTTATTTCTGTCTACTGGATTGGGGTTTATATTACTGGTCTTTTTCAAGGAGGTTCAGATGTTTCATTAAATTGTTGGTTTTAGATCTCTCCAATTTGTTGATGTAGGAACTCAGAGCAATAAACTTGCCTCAGTATTTTCTTTGCTGTGGCCCAGAGGAGCTGGTAAATTGTGTGTTAATTTATGTTGAATATCATGAACATTTGAATTTCCTTTCTAATCTCTTTCATGACCCACTGGTGATTCAACAGTGTGTTGTTCAGCCTCCATGTGTTACAGGACTGTCTTCAGTGGCTTTTGATGTTGAGTTCTAATTTTATTCCCTTGTGGTCTGAGAGAATGCAAGGTATATCTTCAATGTTTCTGAATTTTGACGTTTGCTTTGTGACCTAAAATGTGATCTATTTTGGAAAATGTTC
Source organism: Dipodomys spectabilis (assembly GCF_019054845.1). Classification (NCBI taxonomy): domain Eukaryota; kingdom Metazoa; phylum Chordata; class Mammalia; order Rodentia; family Heteromyidae; genus Dipodomys; species Dipodomys spectabilis. The sequence continues at coordinate 32 of NW_024872370.1, read as the reverse complement.
CATATGCTGCTGAGAAAAACGTGTATTCTGAT
>NW_024872369.1:0-24063 GCF_019054845.1 Dipodomys spectabilis | reverse complement strand
AAAGAAAGAAAGATGAATCTGGTCTTCGATGTCAGTAGGAAAGAAGGGAACACGTCCCAGTCATGAGGCCTTCTGCAGTGTGCCAGTCCACCAGCATCGCCTTCACATAACCACAGAGCAGGAAGACTGTCTCTGTCCCACTTCTCAGGCAGTGGAGGGCCCCAGAGTCAAGAAGGCAGAGCCAGGTTCTAACTAAGGTGCTTAGAGGCAGAAGAGAAAGGGCCCTGCCTCTCCTTGGACTAGGGATTGACATTAATGATGTGGAGAATGAAGGAAGGAGAATGGACTGGCAGAGGTAGAAGAATGGCCTTCAAATCTGACAGATGGAGTGTAAAAAACCAGGTCCCTAAGACCAGAGAGCAGGCTTTTTCTATTCTGTTCCTCCCCTCTCCCCAAGGAGAATGGACTGGCAGAGGTAGAAGAATGGCCTTCAAATCTGACAGATGGAGTGTAAAGAACCCAGTCCCTAAGACCAGAGAGCAGGCTTTTTCTATTCTGTTCCTCCCCTCTCCCCAACTAAACTGGCTCTCTATTGGTAACCTTAAGATAGCCTGAGGCTCCCTTCACCTGAGGGAGGAAGGTTAATTAGTCATTGTTTGTAGAGGCTGAGAAAAGCCTGACCCTGTTGTAACTCTAACAAATGTTTCAGGTTTCCCCCAATTGCTGGTTGTGCCTGGAATTAATGAAGTGATTTTGCAACTCACTTCCTTGTTTAGTGTTTACATTCTGCCTCCTAATCCTGCAGGCCTAGGTCTCTGCACCTAGCTTGGTTTTTTTAATCAGTTTTCAAATGCAGAGTTACATTGGAGTTCTTCCTGCTAACAGGGCTAGGTCTTGGATCCTGAGAACTTCATTTATACCCAATATGGGTCAATTATGTTTCTTTCCTGCTTCTATAGCTTGAGAAGAACATTTAGAGTGCAAGTAACTTCTCAACACCAAGCGAAACCCAGGAAGTTCTTGAACATGTGGCCTTTCAGAAGTCCACTGGAGGACAAAAGATGATTACAATCTTCACGTGAGTGGCTAGGCAGATGGATCTGCTACACTTGAACCTTGAACTCGGCCTGCTCTCCTAGTCCATGTTCTTCTTTGGTGCTTGTCCTGCTAGCTGCTCAGGAGCTTCCAAGATAGAAATAGATTGATCAAACCCAAAGGGAGTTGCTGGATTTTTCCTTCTTTTTTTCTCCTTTGCTTTAAATGTTTTGCAGGTCTTTGGGCTTGAATTGTGGATCTAGGCTCTGTCCCTGGGCTCCTTTGGCTCAAGGCTAACACTCTGCCACGAGTCCCTTTCTGCTTTGTCTGTGGTGAAGTGGAGTGTCATAGACTTTCCTGCCCTGGCTGGCTTCACCCTGAGATCCTCAGACCTCAGCCTCCTAAGCTAGGGTGACAAGCGTGAGCTTCTGGTGCTCTGCTAGGTTCAGAACTGTAATGACATTGAAAAGACAAGTCAACTCCTCATCACAAAGGGCTTGGGGAGCATATTAAGCCTTTCAACATAGGACCTTTCAGAATGCTGTAGCACACAAGGTTATGCTAGAGTCAGGCTGGTCTCATGGATCTGTACTAGAACATTGAGCTCTGACTTCAATTCTGGTGTACACCAGCATTCATTTTCCAGAAAATGTTCTCATAATTAACAAATAGGAAAAGTACTTTGATTAACCCTCACTTTTTTTCCAGTTGTGTGTCTAGAACTCAAGCCTGGACACTATCCCTAAACCCTTCAGCTCAAGGTGAACACTCTACCACTTGAGCCACAACACCACGTGGGGTCTTTTGGTGGTTCATTGGAGATAAGAGTCTAACAGGCTTTCCTTGCCTAGGCTTTCTTTGAACTGTGGGCTTGAGATCTCAGCCTCGTGAGAAGCTAGGGTTCTATGTGTGAGCCACAGGCATCTGGCCTATTGCTTTTGCCAGTGCTGGGGCTTGAATGTAGGGCCTGTGTACTGTCTCTGAGCTTCTTTTTCTCAAGGCTAGCACTCCACCCCTTGAGCCATTCCACAGCTTCTGGCTTTTTCTGAGTATGTGGCACTGAGGATTCAAACCCTGGCATTCATGCATGCTGATCAAGCTCTCTACCTCTAAGCCACATTCCCAGCTTCACTCTTACTATTTTATCCCTCAACTTGCCTATCCTCAAAAGAAGGCCTCTGAGCATAAATAATCTAAAGCAATCCCTATAGGAAGTTTTCCAAAGATGAATAAGGCAAAGCTCATACTTGGGACAGACTCTAAACATGTGATGACTGTGACAAATGCCTCGGTTTAATTATGTATCATGTTTTAACACTTAATAAATTATTAATGAAAAATGATTCAATGTCCTAAATTTTGTGTATAATTTTATAATAGATGTACAAAACATAATACATATTATGTATATAATAATACTAAATATATTAAACAATGAATAATGAATAAAATAAAAAATAAAATATATTAAAAAATCAATGACACTAATCATAATATGTAGTAAACATACATATGTAAGCATATATCATATATTACATATGTATATAAATATTTTTCCATTGTAGGGCCTTACTGCAGGCCCTGGGAACTCTAGCCTGAATCTCTTTTCCTCAAGGACAGTGAACTTTGCCTTCACCGTGGTGCAAAAGAGTTACCAGAGGCTGGGAAGGGATGTGAAGGGTAAGCAAAGGAGGAGGCTGCAATGCTTGATAAGAAATGTACTCATTATCTTGCCCATGTAATTGTAACCCCTCTGTACAGTATGTTCACAAAAAATAAAAATTAAAATAAAAAAAAGAGTTACCAGAAATGTGAGATCAGATCCCAGCAATAGCAGAAATATTGGCCCCATTTCCAAGACAGAGACTTACTTTTTTTTAATGAAAGTAGTAATGTTTATTCAGTTCCATACTGAACTATTTTTTTTTTTAAAGCAGTGTAGAATTTTGTACAGCTATTCAAAAATCTTTCCCTTACCCCCAAAGTGCTTCTCTGAGAACCACATTGTTTATTTTTGTATGATGTTTATGGTAAAAAATGATGTACAGGGGGTTTCAGTTACATGAGCAAAGTAATGAGTACATTTCCCATTGAGCATTGTTTCCTCCTCCTTTGTTTTCCCCCTACTAACCCTTTCTTCCCATCTCCACAACTACCTCCCCCTGCCAAGATCAGTGACTTAATGTTTTAGTTTTGGCTTGGAACAGGGATTGAACTCACGTAGTGGTGACTCTGCACCTTCCCTCACATTGGTATGGATTTACCAAGACCCTGAGTTCAAATCCCAGGTTAGGAAATAAAACTGGCAGAAACTCCAAACCAGGGAGCTTTATTTCTTTAATTTAGTTAAATTATTTATTTATTTATTCTTTTTGCCAACCACAGGACTTGAACTCAGATCATGGCAACACTGCCTAAGCTTTGATATCCCTAGGCTGGGCTGCAGCCTCTGGACCCATAGCTAATCCTGGGATCCCAGGTCAAGAGGGCTTGCAGGAAGAAAAAAAAAGTGGGACTGTGCAAAAAGTAGTGAATTGCAGAGGGCTGGGGGTGGTTATAATTTTTTTCTTTCCAGGGTTATCATCCTGGTTCTGAATGACACAGATGAAAAGTGGACCTGACCTTCCATTGCTGAAGGCTGGCAGGCTATCAGGGCATCCAGGTGTCCACCCGTCAACATAGGCCCCAGATTTAAATCCCTGTCCTGACACCTACTAGTTGGGGAGATCCCAAGAAACTCGTTTTATGCATAGGAATAATGATTGAAAGAGTAATTCGTGCATTGGTTTAGTCTAAAATTGGATTCAATAATCCTAGGATGCTGATTGATCTTAACTAATAGTTTATTAAGTATGAAAAGAATAATATTCCTTCAATGGAAGTATAATAAACATCTAAGAGTTGGTAGGAACGTAGTAGATGCCATTCATTAATAGATAGTCGGCTCTGGCATTTTTTCCAATATGCATTTATTTGTATATCACCATTTGCCTATCCATGTATCACTGTTTTGGCCAAACATGGGGCTCGATCTCAGCACCTGGGAACCACCTAACAGATTCATTGGTGAGAGGCTGCCTGGCTCACATTCACCCATTCATGAATTGGGCCTGGTAGGCCCTGAGTTCAGATCTAGCACTTCCAAAAGTTTAATCTTGGATTAAAAAGCTGAGTGTGACCCATGTTTTTCTTTTCTGGGAGAGTCCTGCATTTCAGGCATGATGGAGAACACATTAAAAAATCTAGATGCTATGTGATAGGATATAAAGAATATAATAAATGTTATAGGTGTCATCAGAGTCAATATAATAAACGGTAAGTAAATGAATAAAACAAGAAATAAAATGAATAACCATACAAAACATGGTATGGACTGAATATCTATATGGAAGTATAAACCCTACCACACCAAACATGATATGGACTGAACATCTGTATGGAAGTATAAATGCTATCTTTAAAATGTCTATAAGGAGTATGTTTTCCAGGCCTGAGGCTTGAATTCAGCCACCATACTAAGACGGTATGGAGGGAGATCCTGAGACACTAGTTTCTGGACCTAGGAAGAGTCATGGAATGCGATTGATGTCATCCTTGAATCAGTAGTTCATGCATGATGGGAGTAGGAAAAGATAGGCAAGAATCATGGGGTATTGCTTTTTTGCAATGAAGATTTGATGAAGCATGACAATAATCATCAGTCATGAAATGGAGGCATCAGGAAAGATCCAAGAATCGGTAGTCACACAGTAGATTCAATTCCATCACAGGTGGCCATCTCTCCTACTGTATACAAATATGTACTTATTCGCATACTACCTTCAGCTTATGAATGGATGACTGCTGTACATCTTCCCTCCACCCCCCCCCCCCCACCTGAGGGCTGGATCTCAGTTCCTGGGAACAGGCTAGATCCTTAGTAGCTCACAGGCTGTTGTGCTCACGTGGACCCATTCACCTATTGGGCCTGCTAGACCCTGAGTTCAGACCCCAGCACTGCCAAAAGATTCATCCGGATATCAGAAGCCAATCGCTGCACCTGTTTTCCTTTTTGTGCAAGTTTTGGGTATCAGCTAGGATGGAGAATGCATGGGCAACCCTGTGGCCATGGGAATTGGTTGTCATCCATGTCAGCCCAATGGTGCCTGTGATCATATACTCAAGAAAATACCCACAACATCCATGAATAGCATGGATGAGAATAGCTACACTAAATGATTGATGCAGTCCACACACAGATGTGAATATACATCCCATATTTCAATGATGCATTGATGTCTATTGTGGCCTCCCTGGGTCTCGATCTCAGTTCCTGGGAACAGCCCAGTTCCTTTGTGGCTCACAGGCTGGTGTGCTCAAGTGGAACCATTAACCAGTTTGGCCTCCTAGGCCCCAAGTTCAAATCCCAGCACTGCCAACAATTCACCCTGGTGTGAGAAGCCAGTCTTTGCACCTTTTTTTCTGTGCTGTGCATGTTCTGGGTCTCAGCTAGAATGGAGAATGCATAGGCAACTCTCTACTTATGGGAATAGGTTGTCAACCCGGTCAACACAGTTATATTTGGCATCCTATACTCAAGAAAATACACAACACATCAATGAATAAGGGAAAATAATGAGAATGACTACACAGAACGCAACGTGCATGCCCACCCATGTATGGAATTAGACGTCTTCTGTTTAAATTGGGAATTTATAACTATATTGCCCCCCACCCTCTGGGGCTCGATCTCAGGTCCTGGGAATGGTCAAGCTCCTTATTGGCTCACAGGCTGGTGGGCTCACCATGTCCCATTCACAAATTGGGCCTGCTAGGCCTTGAGTTCAAATCCCAGCACTGCCAAAAGATTCACCCTGATGTCAGAAGCCAATTGATCCATCTGTTTTCCTGTCCTGTGAAAGTCCTGGGTCTCAGCACAGATGGAGAATACTATATTGACAACCCTATAGTCATGGGAGTAGATTGTGATCCATGTCAGCACAGTTATATCTGTCATCATACTCAATAAAATACACAATACATCCATGAATAAGACAGAAAATAAAAAGAATAACTACACTGAGCGCAAAGTTGCATACCACACCTGTAGGTAAAGAGAGATCCTATGTTTAAAATAGGTGGGCTTGTTATTTTGTCCAATGCTGGGGCTTCATATCAGGCCCGGGAACAGGCCTGACATTCTAGTGTTCAAGGATGGTGAGCTTCCCTTTCAACCACAGTTCAACATAGCTACCCAGACCTGAATTCACATTCCAGCACTGACAAAAGTTTCATCCTGATGTCACAAGCCAGTCGTTGCAAATGTTTTCCTCTCCTGTGAAAGTCCTGGATCTCAACTAGGATGGAGAATGAATGCATAGGCAACCCTATAACCATGGGAACAGGTTGTCTTCCATGTCAACATGCCTGTCACCAATAAAATACGTAATACCTCTATGAATTAGGAACAAAATAAGGAGAAGAAGTGCACGGAATGCAAGAGGCTGCCCACACATGTATGTAAATATAGATGCTATGTTTAAATTATGAATTTATGACTATCTGGCCCTACCTGGGATTCGATGTAAGGTCCTGGGTATGCCCTATCTCCATTGCTCACAGACCTGTGTCATCACCTTGGCTCTTTCCTCAATTGGGCATGCTAGGCTCTGAGTTCAAATCCCAACACAGCCAAAACATGAATCCTGAGGTGAGAAGCCAATAGATTCACCTATTTTCCTGTCTTGCAAATGTCCTGGGTCTCAGCTAGGATGGAGAATGCATAGGAAACCCTATAGACATGGCAATAGGTTGTCATCCATGTAAATACTGTTATATCTGCCACCATACTCAGTAAAATGCACAATACCTCCATGGATAAGACACAAAATTAGAAGTAGACCAAACACGAGATGCTGTCCACACATATATGTAAATATAGATCCTATGTTTAAATAATGAATTTATAACTATCGTGGCCCACCCTGGGGATCAATGTCATATCTTGGGAATGGCCTACCTCCTTAGTTGCTCACAGGATGGTGTGTTCACATTGACCTATTTGCCAATTAGTCCTGTTAGACCCTCAGTTCAGCTTCCAGCACTACCCACAATTGGATCATGGAGTAAGAAGCTGAGTGTGAAACTTGTTTTCCTTTTCTCAGAGTGCTGGGTGTCAGGCATGATGGAGAACACGTCTACAAATCTAGATGCAATGTGAGAGCATGTCATCAATGTAATAAACGGAATGGGTGCCATCATAGTCAGTAAAATCAATAGTAAATAAATGAATACAACAATAAATACAAGGAACAACCACACCAAACATGTATGCACTGAACACCTATAGTTAAGTACAAATCCTATCTTTATAATCTATATAAATAGTACCTTTTCCAAGGCTGGCGCTTGAATTCAGGCCTAGTGAACAGGCCTGAAGTTCTTATCTTAAATTATGGTTAGCTTCCCCTTCATCCACAGGGCTGGGGATTTACCCAGATCCTGAGTTCAAATCCAAAGCCTGGCAGAATAAATGGTGGGAATTGCAAGCCAGGGAGCTAATTTTTTTATTTTCCCCAGAGTGGGGCTTGAACTCAGGTCGTGGCAACTCTGCCTCAGCCTCCATCACCCTACGCTGAGGTGCAGCCACTGGACCCACAGCTGATCCTGGGATCCTAGATCCCTAGGCCTTACAGGGAAAAAAATTCACAGGAAAAATGTAGCAAGATGGCCTTTTTATGTTTTCTTCCTTTGTGAGGTGACCCTCCTGGGTCCGAATGACACTGTTGCAAAGGGTATTTTACCTTGCATTGCTGAAAGCTGGTGGACTATCTGGGAAGCCATAGAACCATGTGGCAACATAGGCCTTGATTTCAAATCCCCATCCTGACATGTACCAATGGCAGTAGATACTAAGAGACTCGCTCCCATCCATAGGAATGTTATCAATGTCAGGGTTGAATGACTTGATCATGAATGATGCTCCTATAAAATTAGACAGAATGAATTCAGGAGGCTGATTGATTTAATTTAATATTTATAAAGCATTAAAAGAATACTATTACAGGAGCACAATAATTTCAGGACACTGATTTCATTAATAGTTTATTAAGGATGAAAACCATAACACTAATTAAATGGAGACATAATAAATACCCAAGAATTGGTAGGAATGTAGTCTATATAACTGAATAATGTATAGACATCTCTGGCACTCTATAAACATATATATTTATTAGTGTACTGCTATCTACATGTCAATCTGTTCATATTTTGTCAACCCCTGGGGCTCAATCTCAGGTCCTGGGAACTGCCTGTCAGCCCCAGGATGGAATGTTGACACTCAAACATTCAGGAATTTGGCCTTGTAGGCCACGAGTTCAGATGCCAGCATTGACAAACAATGAATCATGGAGTAAAAAGCGGATGGTGACACGTTTTCCTTTTCTGTGAAAGTCCTGGGTGTCAGGTATGAAGTGGAATACATATTCAGACCTATAACCTATGTAATCAATGTTCTATGTGTCATAATAGTCAATAAAATAAATGGTCAATTCAAGAAAACAAAAAAAGAATAACTATACTGAGTGTAATATGGAGTGAACATATGTATATGAATATAAATCATATATTTAAAATGTACATGTATAGGATGCTTTTTAGTGCTGGGTATCCAATTCAGATCTAAGGAACAGACTTGAATTTCTTGACTTCAAGGAGGTGAGCTTCCCCTTCTCACACAGTGCTATAGAGTTACTCAATGAGTTCAAATCCCAATTCTGGCAGAAAAAATTGCACCTTTATACTATGTGAGGTCTAATTCTTAGGTATTTCATTCTGCCTTCATTTAATGAATGTGATTGTTTAAATGCTTAATGAAGTATTAACTAAAATCGATCAGGATATAATTGTGTATAATTTGATCCTAGAATCATTCAAGAACTACTTATTCAATCTTGACATTGATCACATTCCATTGGTAATCATATGGATAAGAATGAATTTCTTAGGTTCTCCTGCCATTTTGAAGTGGCAGGACTAGGATTCCAACTGTGGGCTTCAGCTCCCACCACTTCAACCCGAGGATAGGGAACTCACCGGTCTGTGCCAAAACATCAGCAAGACCAATGATTAGGCAGTCACCAGTGGCTCTCAGCATTCCTACTTGATACAAGGCTGTGATAGAAGGATCATGGTCAAAGTTACCCTAGGCAGGAAAGTCCTTGAGACCTCTGTCCAACTCCAGTGGCAACAATGTCAGAAGTAGAGCTGTGTGGCTCCAGTGGTAGATGGCTAGTCTTGAGCAAAAGCAGCTCACAGACTGGGTCAGATCCTGAGTTTAAAGTCCGGGACTGGCAACAAAAACAATCTGTGCAGCCATCTGGCTAAAGCAGATCACCCTCTTGTCCCCAACTGAATTGGACAGAGTTCCCTGGGAAAAGGGCTGGGGGAGCCACTGTCATCTTGACTCTGCCCATTCTGCCTGCATCACAGGATTCCAGCCACACCCCCATTTTTTCATGGTTCTTTCTCACCAATGGAATATAAGAATGGTGGTCACGCCCAAATTTCATGATGCCTGGTAGCACTGGGATTCCCTCTGATGGTTGACACCACTACCAAGAGTTGAGGAAGGTAGAGGTGGCTGAATGGTAAGCAAGAGATTCAAGGCTTAGGAGGAGAGGCCTTGCTCAGCCCTGCCACGCACCTGCCCACGCCCCGGTCCACTTCTGCATTTCGCACAGTGCTCTATTTCAAACTTGGACCCATGGCACCTCTTGGAGTCCTCAGGCGATGACACACCACAGTCAGGCTTGTGACCCCGACCTTTTTCAGGCCCCCCTGCCCTCTGTCCCAGGACCAAGTATTTGCCATGCTATTGCCTTAGCTACTCGAAGCCACCCAAAGCTGCTGCCAACAGCTTCTCCCAGCAGCACATGTGAGTGGACTCCTCCTGGGCCCATACCCTGTGACCCCCTCACCATACGATCCCCCCCCTCCCGACGAGACCCTGCCTTCCCCGTGCCCTACAGTGTGGCCAGGGCTCTGCCACAAATGTGTCCCAGGGGTGGGGGTGGGAGTGGGTGTTGACCCTGGGATCCCACCCCCATTCCTAGCCACCAGTGTCCCAGGAAACAGGGAGATGCAGGGATGGGTGAGGAGAGGGCTCCACAGAACCCCTGGCCTGGAACAGTGGGAGCCACACAGCCATGCATCTGCACCCTTCCTCTCCCTGGTGGGAACCTGGTGGCTTTATTCAGAGGTGGGGAGCAGCACCTCCACGCTTGCCTTCTCGGGTCTTTTCCTTTTTTCTAGGAGTTGAGCATGTTGGATGCAGAAGATAGGTCTCTCTTGCTGTGTGAGCCCTTGTCCTCTGTGCTCGGTCACCCTTTCACCTGAAGAGAGGGTCCCAGAAGAGCCCAGTAGGGAAGTGAGGGTACTGGGGGTCAGAGCAGAATGTGAATATCTGGGAGGAACCTCCACACACACATACACATACTCCCAGCCTTTTCCCTCCCTCACCTGTCAACAGTTCTCACAGAGTAATCACATTTCCCAGCTCTGCCAGCTTCTGTTGGTGCTCCCAGTCCATCTAGTCTCCTTGTCCTTCCCAAGAATGCGCCATGTGGCCCTGAAGCATGTAGGCTGGAAGTAGGGAGTAAGTCCATGTATGTAGCCTTTAGGACCCCATCCATATCCGCAACACCACCCCCACCTCGGGTCAGACACACCTCTGGGGTCAGCATTACCCCCTGCTTGTTTCCTCTCCTGGCTCTGAGGAGCCACTTGTCTCAGGACACTTCACCCAGCATCCTGGCTTAGGGTTTTGGTGAATGGGGAGTCAAGGGTCTGGCCCTGGAGAACGGGATAGGCAGGGTGGTGCTGCATCATTAGAGTGGTGCTCCCCTTGGGTGGGAGCCCCTGATACCTCCAAGGGAACCCCCGTGCTCCAGCTTGTACATTGTTCCAGATGAGGAACCAACAAACTCTGGAGAGGCACTACTTAGAATCTGTATGTGTGTGTGTGTGTGTGTGTGTGTGTGTGTGTGTGTGTGTGTCTGTGTGTGTGCATGAGAGAGGGAGAGAGAGAGAGAGAGAGATCATCTTCCTCTTTGTACAGCCTGACTGTGCTCAGGTGAGTGATCATTTGGAAAATTGCAGGTGCTAGGTGGACGAGTCTTCTGTCGCTAGTCTGGATTTGTGTGTGGTGTGTGTGTGTGTGTGTGTGTGTGTGTGTGTGTGTGTGTGTGTGTGCATGCACGTAGAAGTGGGTTGTAATAAGGAGGCTGAGTCCTTGGGTAACTTCTGCCTGCTATATTTGGGGGATGCATGGGCTTTGTGGCTGAGGTCTGGTGGCCTGGAAGTGTGAGACACTTGAAGGGGACTCAGCAACATTAAATTACAAGACCAAGGGACCTGTGTGCCCTGGAGCCCTCTACTCCTTTGGGCCTGGTTGGTGGCAGTGGGAGCATGGGAGGACTTGGGGGTGGGGCTTGCAGAGGTTGGCTTCCCAGCGGGACAGAGATCATGGCCAGCACTTAGTAAGGATGTGAGCCCTGCTAGTATGGAGTGCACCAGCATAAGTCAGACTCCGGGTTTTCTCATCATGGCGTCTGATGGGTGAAGCCAAACCTATTTTAAATCTTGTGCTGTGATCTCCATATCTCAGCTTCCTGAGGAGCTAAGATTATACACATGAGCCTCTGGCACCGGAACTCTGGTTCTTTTTGGTGTATTAAGGTTTGAACGCAAGGCCTTCGGCTTGCCAGTCAGGTCTCCGACCATGCAAGCCAAGCATTTCTGTCTTGGGCATTTCCAAGATAGAGACTCAATATGTGCTCAGGCTGGGCTGGATCGTGGTCCTCGTATCTGTGACAGGCATGAGCCACCAGGCCCGGTTCTCCTAAGTTAGGATGGTATACATATAGCGCCATGCTCAGTCATCGGTTTAGATGATTGTCCCAAACTCTTATTCTACAGCAGCTGTAGAGCTCTGGGTTGGGCCTCCACCATTGTACCTCAGTCTCCTCCCAAGACAGTTGTGAGGAAACAAGGGATCAATACAGGGGGATTTCTAGAGCAGGGCCAGGCACAGAGGGAGCTGCTGTCAGATACGGTTCTTGGCAATTCTGTGGGCATATGACAGGAAGATAACCCGGAAAGGGCTCAGATAGGGTCTTTTATTAGTCGTGTGACATATATGGGATTATGAAACAAAATATGGTTCTCTTTCATCCTTACCCTATTCCCACGAGGAAGGAGATCCTTCACTGTGTTCAGTTTTGTAGCTGGGGAAAGTGAGGGACAGAGAAGCCAGGTGACCAACTCATGACCTCCAGTTGTCAGGAAGCTCAGCCTGACTTCTCTGCCATGGTCCCTAGGAGAATGTGTGATATTCAGTCCACTTCTTGTGGTGGGAAGTCCACTTCTTGTCAGTCGTGGGGCTTGAACTCTGGGTCTGGGTGCTGTCCCCCAGCTCCTCACCTCAAGACTAGCACTCTACCACTTGAGCCACAGTGCCACTTCCAGTTTTCTGGTGGTTCTTTGCAGATAAGAGTCTCATGGACGTTCTTGCCTGGGCTGGCTATGAACCACGTTCATCATATCTCAGCCTCTTGTTTTAGTTAGGATTATAATCCTGAGCCACCAGCAACCAGCTTAAGTGTAATTCTCTCTCTCTCTCTCTCTCTCTCTCTCTCTGTCTCTCTCTCTGTCTCTGTCTCTCTCTCTCTCTCTCTCTCTCTCCCTCTCTCTCACAGGAACTGGTTGAATGGGTGCTGGAAGAGGTGGCCCATTGTCCCCATTAGGCTGGAACCCAAGGTGGCCCTCTCATTCTGGAGGTGGGCTGTGGGTCAGGAACTGTCTTGCTCAGCCTGTTGAACCAGCCCCATGAGGTAATCCCATCTGTGCCCTGGCTAGACCGTGACAGTTATTCATTGTTTATCCAATCTTATTGGACTTAGTATTGTTTTCTATGTTCTTTTCTAGCAACTGGCCAAAATTATGATACATAGTTACAGAATGAAAATGGAATGCCATCTTAAGAAAGTCATTTAGAGCTCTGGGAATGTGGCTTTATGGTATGGTGATTGCCTACCATGCATGGAAACCTGGGTTCAATTCCTCAGTACCATATAAACAGAAAAAGAAACACTGGAAATGGTGCTGTGTCTCAAGTGGTAGAGTGCTAGCCATGAGAGAAAAAAAAGCTCAGGAATAATTCCCTAGCCCTGAGTTTAAGACCCAGGACTATAGAACTGGCAAAAAACAACCTGAAAAAACAACAAAAAATATTTAGTTAGTAAATGAAAAGTAAATAATCCATACTTGGAATATATAATTGCTCCTTCCATACTAATACCTGATAATACTCCCTAATTCATGTACTTTACCTATATTAGAATGCTGTGTTGAAAAAAAAAGTTTTGTTCATTAGGTCACAGCAACTAATGCCAGGAAGATTAATTCTGGAAATTCAAAGATTCCAGGCTTTGAGTGGTCACTGCTAATCACAATGAGAACAGTAGTCTAAGTGAGATTTGGAAATCTTTTTGGTCAGTCATGGCACCAAAAAGGCACAGGCAAATTTTCAGTTGGGACAAGAGAAGGAATCACTCCAGATGGAAGGAACAACTGATAGTAACTAACGTACCAGAAACCATTCTAGGGAACAATTTTTGGTTATTGAAGAACTAGTTATCAACTAGGCTTATTCCTCATTGTCTTTAGCATTCTAAATCTCTTAGGCTAGTTCTTAATCTCTGTGTGATAAATGTATCACCTCCTATGCTGTTCATTCATACCTGATCTGTTTTGCTTTCTAAAAATCTGTCTTTCCTGATAGTAAATACACCTACACAGATGGCAGAGGATGCTAATGTAAGGATGCCATAGCTCATGAGTCATTAAGGTAACAAAATGGAATAGGAGAACTTATTGCTACCTCAATTTTTCTGAAAAGCTGTAATGTCATCATTAGATTCAAACTCCCATTCTAGTGTCATTAAGTGCAATAAATGGAATATGAGCTGGGTGCTGGTGGATTAAGCCTGTAATCCTAGCTACTCAGGAGGTTGAGACCACAGGATTGGGGTTCAAAGCCAGCCTGCTCAGGAAAGTCCATGAGACTCTTATATTCAATTAACCACCAAAACCCAAGAAGTGGTGCTGTAGCTAAAATGGTAGCACGCTGAGCTCGAGCTGAATACCTGAGGGACAGAGCCCAGGATCAGAGTTCAAGCCCCACGACCAACAAAAAGTGCAAATATGATTTAAGTTTCCCCAAAAGGAAGGACAAGGTCAATGGTAATCTCCCGAAGCAAAAAAAATAATTCCAAAATGCTTCAGTGCACCTACTTTTGCTGAGTTATTTAAGTTATGGCATCTGGGCTGGACATATTCTTTTCTTTTAAAAATTGTCAAATATTAGTTTTATAATAAACGTCATCTACTATTTCTTGGTTCAAAACTGAAGTCTTGATATAGTTGATGTCACTTGGCTTTATTTTTTGCCAGTCATGGTGCCTGAACTCTTGGCCTGTGCACTGTCCTTAAGCTCTTCAACTCAAGGCAAGTGCTCTACCACTTGAGCCACAGCACCATTTCCATCTTTTTCTGCTTATGTAGTGCTTAGGAATTGAACCCAGGACCTCATGCATGCATGGCAAGCACTCTACTACTGAGCCACCTTCCCAGCCCATCACTTGGCTTTCTTACTATCTCAGTTCAAAGCAAACCCAGGCAGGAGAGTCTGTCAACCTCTTATGTCTAATTAACGACCAAAAAGGCCAGAAGTGGGATTTTGGCTCAAGCGGTAGGGTACTAACTCTGGGGGCAGGTGGGCAGGAAGACATCTATTCAAGGACACAGTTCAGCCTCTGGGATCAAGCCCCAGAACCAGCACAAACTGAATAAATAAGCAAACAAAAAAAAACCCAGGTATTTCTTTGGGACCCTTCTTAAAGGAGTACTAGTCTGAGAAGAGCCTGATATTGCTGATTATACTCACTGGATCCTGCTTTTTTGGAATATTTATTGCTATGGAGAACTCAGGACCAGACTAAAGGAATGGATAACTGAATCCTACAACAAGAGAATCATTCAGGAGTGAAATATCCATCCATAAAGCACTTTAAAATCTCCATTTTTTTTTCTTTGCAGTAGAACACTTAAAACAACATTATTTCTTTTTGTTCTATGCTGGCCTTCAAATGGCATATTATTTCCTTTTGTAGTTCTCTCAACCAGTACTTTACAGACAAGTTTTATATGAGTAAAAAACACACTCGAAAAGTCAGGGACAGAGTTTCCTTCAAGCCTTGGATCCTTTTCTTGTACAGTAAAAAGGAAAGCCCACGTTAACTTGAACTTTGTCACACCTCTAGGTTCAATTCCTCTCCTGGGATCAGTTTCCACATGCAGTAATCATTACTTCCAGTAACAATCTATGGTGCTGCTTGAGGTATAATGAATGTTTGCTGACTTCATTGAAATAGAACAAGGATACCTTTGGACATCATGTAACAGTGTTTCAGAGACAACTTAGTAAAGAGAAAATATGAAATTTAAATTACTTATAAATTATCCATGAGTACATTGAGTTCAACGTTCGTAAGTGCTCTGTAAATTAAGGTGAATTTTAAATGGGAACAGGATTCTCAGATCATTTTTCTGTGAGTATATGTGCTGTGCATTATTTTCCAAAAGTACAAGAGTTAACAGTAAGAGAAACAAAAGCAATAATAGGAGAATGAGGAGTTCTGTGATTAAGGGTTCAATACAATATAGAAGATTATAAAAATAAGACAACATTGAAACAATAATGCTAAGTCCAGTATGTAGATTTATAGAAGTGATATAGAGAAAGCATTTCTTCTAAGTGGAACATGAAGTATGAGGCCACTCCCTTTCTAAATCACACTTTCTAATCATGCACATTTGTAAAAAGTAGAATAGAAGAATGATTCTGGTTCCATGCTAGGCAGATATAAGAGAATGGACATAACTGGAAAAAAAGTCCATCTTGAGAGAACAGGATTATACTAGCAATGAACCTGGTGGAAAAGATCATATTTCTTTTTATTTCCTTTTCATATATATATATATATATATATATATATATATATATATATATACACACATATATATTGTTGTTGGTCATGGCACTTGAACCCTGGGCACTGTCCCTCTGCTCTTCAGCTCCAGGCTAGTGCTTTACCACTTGAGCCACAGTGGCTACTTCCAGTTTTCTGGTAGTTAATTGGAGAAAAGTCTCCGGGACTTTCCTACCCGGGCTGGCTTTGAATCTCAATCCTCAGATCTCACCGCCAACCAGCTTAAGATCACATTTCTAACAGTGTACACTCAGTATATGTAATGTGTATGTTCATCTATCTTTATATGAATTCTTGAGTTAAAAATCTAGGCTAGAGATTAGACTTCACACTCACAAAAATGTTTGTAGTTTAAAAGCTGATACTTCTGGAAAAATAAAACCTAAGAATGTAAAGAAGTCTGAGAAGTTCAGTTTGTATCCAGCCTGGGCAAAACAGTGTTTGAGACACTATCTATAATTAACCAGCCAAAGCTGCATTGGGAGAACGGTTCAAGTGATGGAATACCAGTCATGAGCAAGATTGTTGAATAAGAGCTTGCGGCTTTTGCATACATACATACAAACAAACACATACACACAGAGGCACTTATATGTGCACACACAACTACACAAATGAAACAATTCTCAGAATATGTAGAAAAGTTAGAAAACAATATAAAATATGTCCGGAGTAAGACTAGAATCAAGAGATAAATTTTAATATTAAAAAGTCCTCAAGTGAACTTTCTTCAAAAAAGTTTGACACTATTACATAGGTAGGGACCAGAGATAGTAAGAAAGTCAAGTAATCATTATTAAAGGGATCAGATCCATGGAGGAATGAATCAGAGACCCCTGCAGGTACATCTGGAAATGTTCATATTCTGTGTCAAATGTTAGAACATCTTTGAAAATAGTATATAAACAGTCTGAGCAGTCAATTGATAAGATCATCAGAGAAGTTCAGAATTGCTTGTGTGTTTCTAGATTAAATAAACCAACAAACTATGGCAGGGCAATATGATACAAGCCTGGAAATCTAGCACTCAGACTAAGACAGGAGATTAGAGAGTGGAATTACATAGTGAAACATTCCCTGGACCAGGTAGTATAATTTTGTCTCAGTAAAACAAACCAAATTACAAGAAAGGAATACACAGTTGGAAGTTTGGTCTAATTTTGTCTTGTTTTGAGAAGTCGTTTTCTATTGAAATGCAACTCATATATAATCCTCAATTGTGTTTTAATTGCTCTCTTCATTACAGAACATTCCTAGACGCAAAATAGCTCATGATTCCCATCCAAATTTTGAAAAATAAGTAAGCGTCATTCTGTTGGATGCCAAAGAAATGATGAACGTTTACAAATGTTAAGCCTGGAGAAATAGCAAACTTCGTCTAATGTAGAACTTTGTGGACCTTGATAAATGAGAATTTAGATTCAAAATAAATAGTTTTTTTTTGTTTGTAATTCCATATTCTATAGGATACTACAAAATTCTTTTTAAGTAGAGGTTTTAATTGACAAATTCACAAAAGATTCTGTCATTCTATTTGCATAGAATATTCTTTCAAGAGAGTTACAATTAGAACTTAATTTATAGATAATTCCAACAGTTCATGTATAAAATAATAATGTGAATAATCTAGACAGAGTTGCCCACAAATGGATGACATCAATTTATGAATTTAGAAAAAGAGCATTTTTTGAGGGTTTGGTATAGCATGGTATGAAGAGAATAATTGTCTGACATCTTCTTTCTTCTACTTATATGTAACACAGGAAGCAATTTCCTTAGTTAGGGCCTCTGTATACAACGAGAAAAAATGCTAGGTTTGGGTTGATTTTTATTTTTGTTTTTGTTTTATTGGTTTGTCCTAGAGCTTGTACTATGGGACTGGACACTGTCTCTGAGCTCAAGGCTCCTGCCCTACCCCTGAAACCTCAGTGCCACTTGTGTCTGGATTTTTCTGAGAAGTGTATTGGAGATAAGTATCTAAGGAACCTTCCTGCCTGGATGGGCTTTGAACCATAATCATCTGATCTTAGTATCCTGAATATCTATGATAGTTAAAAAAGTATAAATATAAATAATATTTGCAAGTGTTCTGATCTCAAGAATACCACTGGGGGAAAACTGATGCAACAGAGTTTATTGTGGTGTTCTTTGAAGAAAGAGGAGGGCATCACAATACCAAAGGTGTAGTATTTTTTCACAGTAGAGAAAAGCTATTCATGACGTAAATAATGAGAATTTTAAAGTGCAACTTACAAGTTGGAAACTGTTGGGCTAGGATGACTTTATGGCATAAAGCTTGAGATTGCTTATTTTAGGAGAATTATTACGATGCTTCATAGTTTTATCCTCTACCAGAATGTGGCTATTTTTCTGTTGACTTCTAAATCTGTAATACCCCATTGGAAACTGTATCTATTGCAGAATTACATAACATTAAAACAAGTACTGTTTTGAATCTCTCAGGTATGGAATGTTCAGAATTTGAAAATGAGTTGTTACTAGTCATAGGAATTTTGAAGAACACATATATTCTGTCCTAACAACTTATTTAATTTTAAAAGTTATGGGTTTCCATAGAATTAAACTGTTTTCGGTTTTCTGTGTGTGAAAGTATTAAATTTATTTTTTTCAAGATAAGCAAGTATATTGTGAAAATATTGTCCAGTTGGATAACATTCAAGTTGATGACCTTCTGATAAAGAAAGGGTAATTAAATCAAATTAGATGCCAAATAGTATTGATTTAAAAAATTATTATATAAAGAATATTAACTATAGCAATAGAGTGAAATTTTATTTTATGCAGCTTATTTTTTAATTTAATTCTATTGTCAAAGTAATGTTCAGTCGTGTTACAGTAATTGTAAGGTAGTGAAAACATAACTTTTCAATCTTGTTAAACCCTCCCTCATTTTTCTCAGTTTTCCTTCACCTCAGTACCCCTTACAAGTTGTAGTGTATATTTCCAACATATTGTCTTGTGAGTATTGCTATTGTATTGGTTTGCTCTTTGTCATTTGTGTCACCATTGTGATGTTCCTCTTCCCTTTCCTAATGAAGGTAAATGTATACACAACACAGGGTACCAAAATCAAATACAGCAAGTGATAAACCATAGGGGAAACATCTAAAGAAAATAGAAGTCACATAATACATTAAAAACAACAACTGCAAATAAAAATCTCTGAGTCCATATCTTGGAGTTCATTTTTATTATGTGGTCATATATATATATATATATATATATATATATATATATATATATATATGCATAACAAAGCCACTGGAAAATAATAGTTGCATGGTCACTATATCGTGAAAACAACATGTTAACTGTTTTTGATGGTAAAGGTGGAAATAAGATTGGTGAATTCGCGGTTCTGCTAAAGGAATTTCAAAAATGTTTTAAAATTATGACAGGTAAATTTTAATTGTTCAAACTTTTTAACAACGTGGCCTATTATGAAAATTAAAAATTACCTGGGAAATTAGGCTTTCATGCAAAGAAATGCATGGAGACTTAATGGAGAGGGAGCAATGTGAGTGAAGATGGTTCATTTTCACACTAAACAAACAAACCTCAGAAACCTTTCTATAAATCCTGTAGGTTCCCTTGAGAATTGTTCTTACCCAGGAAATCTACTCTTACTGTGTGAAACAAGGTTGTAGTGGAATTTAAATTCAAAGTTCTTAAAAAAAAGACATCAAAATTTGTGAATTGACTTTAATTACCAAACAGTAATTCTCTGAAAAAGATAATTTGGGTCCAAATATTTAGAGAGAAAGTGCCCTCAACAATGAAAGAAGGTATTGGGTTTACACTTTTCTGTTTGTAGTACTTTCCACAATGTCTTTGCACTTGAAGCACTGAACCACAGAAAAAAATCTGATTGGATACTTGAAACCAATGATTTCACATTTCTTAGTAGCTCACAAAATATAATATCCTTATTAACATGAGATAGTGAAGACTTCACTTATTAAATAAGCCAAAAAGTTTTGGGTTCAGAAAAGAAATGAGCAAATGGAAAAGGCAAAAAAAAAAAAAACAGTGTTGTGGGCTGGAAAGGTGGCTCAGTGGTATAGCACTTGCCTTGAGCTGAAGAGCTGAGGGACAGCGTCCAGGCCCAGAGTTCTGGCCCCGTGACTGTAACTCCCCCCCCCCCAAATAAAAAGAAAGAAAAGAAAACAGTGTTTTTAGAACACTGGGTTTCATTCCTCAGCACCACATAAGCAAAAAGAAAAATGCCGGAAGTGGCACTCTGGCTCAAGTGTACAGCGCTAGCCTTGAGCTGAAGAGCTGAGGAACAGCACCCAGGCCCATAGTTCCAGCCCTGCAACCGTACCACTCCCCTCAAAAAAAAGAAAGAAAAGAAAACAGTGTTCTTAGAAACACTAGCTAAGCAAATTGGCTCCAGCAGTGGAGGGAGGCCAAAACTTTTTGATATAGATTGTCTTAATATTTTTGCTACCTAAAGTGATTTTACAGAGCCTATTTGGCTCACTACAATGCAGAATAGATTGAATGAAAACCTGAAAATAAATTCCACATCCAAATGAGGCAACTTAAAAGAGTTTTAAAGGAGAAACCATGAAGATGTAGTAGTGGAGGAGGCCTTATAGTCCTTCAACTTCACTAGACTTGAAGCCAAGAACCTGTGATTAATTGGAAATCAGACAAGAGCTAAGAGGAGGACATAGAAGTAGGACATAGAAGCATTGTCCTTTTTATCAGACACTGTCATCCAAGCTTTGGGTGATTTAATTCTATTCTTCTCCATACATCTTGTTGAGCAAAAGCAAGATGAAGAGAAAAAAATAATCTATTGAAATAATTTTGCAAAGAATAATTTCACTGTTCCTGATATGGTATCTAAAGAGAGTCTTAAGAGATAAGATAAAAGTGGAGGATTCTTTGGTTTCCTCTAAGTATCTTTTTAGCAAAATATATCTTTGAGGTTAGAAGTGATTGAATCAAAAACTGGTGGAGGACTTTTTTTGTGGGCACTTTAGACACAAGAAGACTTTCAAGGTAAAAGAAAAAAGAAAAAAAGGATATAAAAATATTTGTGATCACAGTTTCTTGGACTTGTTTTTATGGAGACAAAATTTTACATTGGAGCTTGTCCTGATTAACATCAAAGTTGGATTTTCATGGCAACCAAATGCAGAGGTGAAGTTTAATGGACTCGCTTGAACAAGTAAACAGCATGATAAAAAAAAAATGACAAATAATATTTGGTGAATTACTTTCATCATTTACTTTTCCAGAACAAAGAAGGAAATATATAACTCAAAATCAATTGACTTAAAAGTATGAAGAAAGAATAGTGAAGGGAGATGAAAGAAAACATAGAAGATTGTTTTCTCTCCAATGGAGTAATGGGTTCTTGATCTTGTTTCTTCCATTCTATCTTCACAAGCTATCAAGTGTGGCTCAGGACTGGAGTATCCAGTTCAGACAGAGAACTCGCAGAAGAAAGATAATATTTGCAGCAAATATAACCTTAGACAAGCTATTTAAATCTGTTCAAATTTCTCCCCTACCCCAAACTGCCCTCTTTGAATAGTTTTGTTTGCTTTGCCCTTCATTAACTGCTTAAAATTTTGAGAGATCATATTCATACTCTCCAGAGATTGCTGTTTGGTTGTAATTTTTGTGTGTTTTTCAACTGAATTTCAAAAGGTTGTGCAAGTGTGTTACAATTAAATATGTCCATCTGATTGTCCAATGCTCTTGGATTAGATTCACTCATTCTATCATTCTCAACCAACCTCTCCTCCAAAATTTATTTCAAATTTACCACTTCCTTTATCACATGTGAACATTGAGTATTCTAGCTGTACTTGCCCCTTGTTCATTTTTCATTCATTCTATGTCTTTACTATTATTCCTCTCTGGATTCAACTTCCTGATAGTCATTCTGTTTAAACTGTCTGTTAGTACTTGAAAGGTTTATGTACATTCCATGGAGTTTCAATCCTGCATATACTTGAACTGATGTCAGCTTATATTTCCATAATTCATTCATCTGCAATAATAATTTGCAAGACTGGAGACATGAACCACCTAGATATGATTTTATTCTCATCTATTTGGAAGATTAATCTATAGTCAACAAGAAAGTTTAAAAATGGTTGAGAATGTATTCCTAAGTACCAATTTTTATAAACGGCTTTGTACAATTGTGTGTGATTATTTTATTTTACATGGGATAATATTTTCTACTACCAATAAGTTTTGGAAAAAAGAAAATTAAAATTTACTAATATAGAAGAATATGATAAAAAATAGAAGTCAGATTTTATGTTTGTCCCACCTCTGACAAGTACCCATATTCAAGACTTACTATGTTAGACAGATAGGGAAAACATAAACAACATATAAGGCATCTATTTGTGACTTTTTAAAAGGTACCTTATTAAGTGATGAAATTTACTTTATTAGCTAACGTTTGTGTTTGACATATGGGAGGATGATATATTTAACAAATTTTGGAAGGCATCAAATGAACAACACAAATGGTGGGTGGTACTATTTCTACACTTTAATGAATGGTTGTACCTGATTGACATTAGTGTCGTGGGTCTTGAACTCTGGGCTTGGGCGCTGTTCCTGTTCTCTTCAGCTCAAGGTGAGTACTCTACTGCTTGAGCCACACGCCACTTCCGATATTCGAATGTTTTATTGGAGATAAGAGTCTCACAGACTTTATTGCCCGGGCTGGCTTTGACCAGTGATCCTCAGATCTCAGCCTCCTGAGTAACTAGAATAACATGCGTGAGCCACTAGCACTTGGCTTGCGAATGTGATTTTTCAAAGATTGTTTGAAAAAGAATTCACTTGCTGGAGATTAAATGTTATGAGAATGACAACATTTTTATACCACAGAACCAAGTTTTACTGACGTACCAGTGTTTTGAAGCACTAAGGATCTTCTCAATTAATGTTATTTTCTGAATTACATTTGACTTCTAAGTCAAGTTTTCCTCGCCTTGATAGACCAATTGTGGATCTATCCTTCCAGGAGCTATTTTTCTGGCCCACTTATGCTGGACTGGAATCTTTGATTAATCACTAGGAGAGGGGTATTAAAAATAATCTTGTGACACTTTGTGATCTTGTTCACGGAAATGGGCTGGTCATCTGTAAATTGAAAGTTGGAATTACAGTACTTTCTCTCAGATTTTGTGACCTCATCCTTCATTTTAAGTTGCCTTGCATTTCACTATTGTTTACTGCTAATTTCTGCTTCTCAAGGAATTGGGGCTTGAGATATTATAGGAAATGAGAAATTGACATGGCTCTTCAATAACTTTCTGTTGGCATGTTGCATGGGTCTAGGTAAGAAGTCTTGACCCTGTTATCTGATGATGCGGGTAACTGGGATCTGGGATCCTAGGACCCATGGGTCTTGCAGAAGAATTATATCTTTCAGACATAGTATCAGCAAAATTTGGGTATGATCAATAGGAATGCTTCAAAAATGTGGAGAAAAACAGTTTGGAACCCGCGAGTTTAAACAATAAACAGAGCAACAGAGTAAAATCCCTTATAGATTAGAGGAAAACATTTTTTTTACCATGTGAATTCAGAAGAACAAGAACACTTAGAATGCATCACAAGTTTATACTGAAGACATTACATTGATACTTTTTATATTCAAATATGTATTGTAAACCTAATTATTTATATTCCAATTCTCTTTATTGGAATAAATAATTATCAATTTATTTTTCAAAGTATCAATTAATTCTAATAAGTTTCACTGTGTGAAATATAAAATCACCACATATAAATATAAAATATATAACTATACATAATAAAAAAGGGCACATGCTTTGCATTGTTCTGTTGTGGTGGTTAGGGTATCAAAGACAATGCTTAAAGAATTATTGCATTATCTCTAGTTCAGTGTTTGATAGAGATAGACCTAAAGCTTTACCATTTGTAGATTTACAGCGTGGAGGCAAGAGGAAACACTGTGATTAAAACA
>NW_024872368.1:0-26462 GCF_019054845.1 Dipodomys spectabilis | reverse complement strand
TAAATCTCTTAGGCTACTTCTTAATTTCAGTGTAATAAATGTCTCTCCTTCTGTGCTGTTCTTTCATACCTTATCTTTTTTGCTTTCTAAAAATCTCAGTCTTTCTGTATTTCTCTATGAACATTTCCTGATACTAAATACACCTACAAAGATGGCAGAGGATGCTAATGTAAGGGCCCAATAACTCATGAGTCATTAATGAAACAACATGGAAAGGAAGACATATTTATTGCTACCTCACATTTTCTGAAAAGCTGCAATGCCGTAATTTAAGTCAAATTTCCATTATTTGTCTACATAGTGTCATTCAGAGCACATAAGCACAAATATGAGCTAGGTGCTGGTGGTTCACACCTGTAATCCTAGCTACTCAGGAGGTTGAGACCAGAGGATTGTGGTTCAAAGCCAGCCTGGTCAGGAATGTCCATGAGACCATTATCTTCAATTAGCCATCAGAAACCTGGAAGTGGTGCTGTAGCTTAATCGGTAGAGCACTCAACTTGAGCTGAAGAGTTGAGGGAGTGCCCCCAGGATCAGAGTTCAAGCCCCACGGCCAACAAAAAGTGCAAATATTACATTGAGTTTCCCAAAAGGAAGGACAAGATCAATAATCTTCCAAAGCAGAAAAAAATAATTTCAAAATGATTCAGTGCACCTGCTTTTGCTGAGTTATTTAAGTTATGGCTTCTTTGCTAGACATATTCTCTTCCTTTAAAAATTGTCCCATATTAGCTTTACAATAAACTTCATCTAATATTTCTTGTTTCAAAAGAGAAGTCTATACAGTTGATGTCACTTAGCTTTCTTACTATCTGAATTCAAAGCCAAACCAGGCAGGAGAGTCTGTCAAACTCTTATCCTAAATTGAACACCAAAAACCAGAAGTGGAGTTTTGGCTCAAGCAGTAGAGTACTAGCTTTGGGGGCAGGTGGGCAGGAAAGACAACTGTTCAGGGACAGGATCCAGCCTCTGGATTCAAGCCCCAGAACCAGCACAAACTAAACAAACAAGCAAACAAAAATCCCAGATATTTCTTTGGGAACTTCCTTAAAAGACTACAGGTCAGAGAAGAGGCTCCTTTTGCTGATCATACTCACTGGATCCTGCTTTTTTGGAATCCTTATTGCTCTGGAGAACTCAGGACCAGACCAAAGGAATTAATAACTGACTCCTACATCAAAAGAATCATCTCAGGGGTGAAATATCCATCCATATGACACTTTAAAACCTCCACATCTTTGTTCCTTTGTAGGAGAACACTTTTAAAACAACGTTACTTCCTTTTGTTCTGTGCTGGCTGTCAAATGGTACATTATTTACTTTTGTAATACTCTCAACTAGACGTTTAAAGAAAAATTTTATATGAGTAAAGAACACACTCGAAAAAGCCAGAGACAGAGTTTCCTTCAACCCTTAGGATACTTTTCTTCTACAGTAAAAAGGAAAGCACAAGGTAACTTGAACTTTGTTCTTCCTCTATGTTCCATTCCTCTCCTGGGGTCATTTTCCACATCCAGTAAAAGTTACTTCCAGTAACAATCAATGGTGCTGCTTGAGGTATAATGAATCCTTTCTGGCTTCATTGAAATAACAGTAGGACACATTTGTATCTGAGGTAACACGTGTTTCAGAGACAACTCAGTAAATAGAAAATATGAAGTTTATATTGCTTATAAATACATTATACATGAGTACATTGAGTTCAAACTTTGTAAGTTCTCTGTAAATTAAGGCGAATTTTAAATGGGAAGAAGGTTCTCAGAACATTCTTTTTGTGAGTGTATGTGCAGTTCATAATTTCCCAAGTGTATATGAGCTACCAGTAATGGAAACAATAGCAATAATAAGAGAAAGAGAAGTTCTGTGTTTAAGTATAAGGGTTCAATACAATATAGCAAACTACAAATAAGACAACATTGAAACAATAAAGCCAAGTCCAGTATGTAGATTTATAGGAGTGATATACAGAAAGCAAGACTCCTACGTAGAACATGAAGTATGAGGCCACTCTCATTCTAAATCATCCTTCCTAATCATGCAACTTTGTAGAAAGTAGAATGGAAGAATAATACTGTTTCCAAAGCAAGTCAGATATATGAGCATTGATTTAACTGGAAAAAATGTCCATCTTGTGAGAGCAGGGATTATACTAGCAATGAAATGGTGGCTAAGATCACATTCCTTTTTTTTCTTCACTTGTATATGTATATTTTTTTGCTGGTGGTGGTCTTGGCGCTTGAACTCTGGGCCTGCGAGCTGTCTCTCTTCTATTCAGCTCAAGGCTAATGCTCTACCACTTGATCCACAGTGCCATTTCCAGTTTACTTTTAGTTAATTGGAGAAAAGAGTCTCTGGGACTTTCATAGCGGGGCTGGCTTTGAATCCGAATCCTCATATCTCACCACAACCCAGCTTATGATCACATTGCTAACAGTGTACACTCAGGATAAGTAATGTGTGTGTTCATCTATCTTTATAAGAATTCTTGAGTTAGGGACTGGGAAGGTGGCTCAGGGGTAGAGCGCTTGCCTTGCATGCATGTGGCCCTGGGTTCGATTCCTCAGCACCACATAAGCGAAAAAGAAAAAAAACCGGAAATGGCGCTGTAACTCAAGTGGTAGAGTGCTAGCCTTGAGCTGAAGAGCTGAGGGACAGTGCCCAGGGCCAATGTTCAGGCCCTATGACCGGACCCGCCCCCCCACCAAAACAAAAAAAAAGAATTCTTGAGTTAAAAATCTGGGCTACAGCTTAGACATTACTCTCACAAAAATGTTTGTAGTTAAAAAGTTGATACTCCTGGAGAAATAAAACCTTAGAATGAAACGGAGTCTGGGAAGTTCAGTTTGCATCCAGCTTAGGCAGAACAGTCTTTGCAACAGTACATATAATAAAGCAACTAAAAGCTCGATTGGAAGAATGGCTAAGGTGATGGAATACCAGTTATGAGCAAGATTGCTGAATAAGAGCTTGAGGCTTTTGCATGCATGCATACAAACATACACAAACACACAGAGGCACTTATATGTGCACACACAAATACACAAATGAAACAACTCTCAGAATGTGTAGAAAAGTTAGAAAACAACCGAATATATATCCTGAATAAGATTACAATCAAGTGATAATTTTTAATATTAGAAAGTCCTCAAGTGAACTTCCTTCAAAAAAGTTTGAGAATCTTACATAGGTAGGGACCAGAGATAGTAAGAGAGTCAGTAAATCATTATTATAGGGATCGCATCCATAGAGGAATGAATCAGAGACCCCACAAGTGCATCTGAAAATATTCATATCCTGTGTCAAATGTTAGAACATCTTTGAAAATAGTAGATAAGCAGTCTGAACAGTCACTATGGTGTATAATATCCCTGGAGAAGTTTAGAATTTGTAGTCTGTATCTAGATTAAGTAAACCAAGCAACTATGGCAGGGCAATGTGATACAAGCCTAGAAATCTAGCACTGAGATTAAGACAGACAGGAGATTAGAGAGTGGAATTACATAGTGATACCTTCCCTGGACCAGGTAGGATAATTTTGTCTTAACAAAACAAAACAAACAGGAAAGGAATACATAGTTGGAAGTTTGGTCTAATTTTGTCATTATGTTTTGAGAAGTCAAATTTTCTGTTGAAATGCAACTCATACTTAATCCTCACTTGTGTTTTAAATTCTCTCTTCATTACAGAACATTCCTAGATGCAAAATGACTCATGATTCCCATCCAAAATTTGAAAAAGTAAGTAATCATTATTCTGATGTATCCCAAAGAAATGATGAACGATTACAAAAACTTAAGCCTGGAAAAATAGCAAAGTTCGTCTAATGTAGGATTTTGAAGATCTTGCTAAATTAGAATTTAGACATAAAATAAATATTTTGATTTTGTTTTTAATTTCATACTCTATCGGATGCTAAAATTTCTTTTTAAGTAGAGGGTTTAATTGACAAATTCACAAATGATTTTGCATTCTATTTGCCTAGAATATTCTTTCAAGAGAGTTATATAATTAGAACTTATTTAATAGATAATTCCAATAATTAATGTATGAAATGATAATGTGAATGTTGTAGACAGAGTTGCCAAAAATTGATCATATTAATTTATAAATTTAGAATAAGAGCAATTTTTGGAGTCTTTGTTATAACATGGTATGAAGAGAATAATCGTGTGATATCTATTGTCTTCTACCTGTATGTAACCCAGGAAGCAATTTCCTTAATTATTTGCCACCGTATACAATGAGAAAAATGTTAGCTTTGGGGTTTCTTTTTATTTTTGTTTTATTGGTTTCTCCTAGGGCTTGAACTCTGGGCCTGGACACTGTGTCTGAGCCTGTTTATGCTCAAGGCTTATGCTTTACCATTTCAACCTCAATGTCACTTGTGTCTGACTTTTGCTGATAAGTTTATCAGATAAGAATCTAGGGAATCTTCCTGCCTGGGTGGGCTTTGAACTGTAATCTTCTGACCTTAGCATCCAGAATTTATATGATAGTTAAAAAATATAAATATAAATAATATTTGCAAGTGTTCTGATCTCAAGAATACCAGTGGGGGGGAAATGATGCAACCCAGTTTATTGTGGTGTTCTTTCCAAAACATGTGTGGCATCACATTAGCAGAGTTGTATTTTTTTCACAATAGAGATAAGCTATTCATGATGTGAATTAAGGGGAGTTTGAGGTGCACCCTAAAAGTTCTAAACTGTTGGGCTAGGATGACTCTATGTCATAAATATTGGGATTGGTGGTCATAAAAATAATAGCTTACTGTGATAAACAATTGCTTACTCTTGAAGAATTATTACCTATGCTACATAGTTTTATCCTCAACCAGAATGTGGTTATTTTTCTGTTGACTCTCAATCTGTAACACCCCATTGAAAAATGCATCTATTGCAGAATTACATAACATGCAAGCCGGTACTGTTTTGAATCTCTCAGGTATGGAATTTTCTGAATTTGAAAATGAGTAGTTATTAGTCATTGGAATGTTGAAGAACACATATATTCTGTCTTCTTAACAACTTATTTACTTTTAAAAGTTATAGGTTTCCATAGAATTAAACTGTTTTCGCTTTTAGTATGAGAAAGTACTATATTTATTCTTTTTTCAAAATATTGGTAAGTATATTGTGAAAATATTTTCTATTCGGATAGCATTCAAGTTGATGGTCCTCTGATTAAAAAGGAGGTAATTAATTCAAATTAGACGCCAAACAGTATTGATTTTTAAAAAGTTACTACATAAAGAATAATATTTACTATACCAATACAGTGAAATTTTATTTCATGCAGCTTATTTTTAAAATTTAATTTTATTGTCAAAGTGATGTACAGTGGGGTTACAGCAATTTTAAGGTAATGAATACATAAGTTTTCAAACTTGTTATCCTCTCCCTCATTTTATTCAGTTTTCCTTCATCCCAATACTCCTCTCAAGTTGTAATATATATTTACAACATATTGTCTTGTGAGTATTGCTATTGCATTGGTTTGCCTTTGTCCTTTGTCTCACCATTTTGTTGTTCCTCTTCCCTTCTCTAATTAAGGTAAATACATACACAATGCACAGGCTACCAAAACCAAATACAGCAGGGAATAAAGCATAGGGGAAAACCCCCAAAGAAAACAGAAATCACATAGTACATTAAAAACAACAGTGGCAAATAATACTCTCTGTCTCCATATCTTGGAGTTCATTTTGCTCAGAATCAGCTTATATGGTTATATATATGCATAACAAAACCACTGGAAAATAATAGTTTCATTGACACTATATCATGAAAACAACATGTTAACTGTTTTCATGGTAAAGGTGGGGTTAGGATTGGTGAATTCGCGGTTCTAATACAGGAATTTCAAAAGAGTTTTAAAATTATAACAGGTAAATTTTTATTTGTTCAAATTTTTTAACAACTAGCCTTTTATGAAAATTTAAATTTGCCTGGGAAAATAGGCTTTCATGCAAAGTAATCCATGGAGACTTAGCTGAGAGGGAGCAATGTGGGTGAAGATGGCTCATTTTCACACTAAACAAACAAACCTCAGAAACCTTTCTATAAATCCTGTAGGTTCCCTTGAGAATTGTTCTTACCCAGGAAATCTACTCTTACTGTGTGAAACAAGGTTGTAGTGGAATTTAAATTCAAAGTTCTTAAAAAAAAGACATCAAAATTAGTGAATTGACTTTAATTACCAAACAGTAATTCTCTGAAAAAGATAATTTGGGTCCAAATATTTAGGGAGAAAGTGCCCTCAACAATGAAAGATGGTATTGGGTTTACACTTTTCTGTTTGTAGTACTTTCCACAATGTCTTTGCACTTGAAGCACTGAACCACAGAAAAAAATCTGATTGGATACTTGAAACCAATGATTTCACATTTCTTAGTAGCTTACAAAATATAATATCCTTATTAACATGAGATAGTGAAGACTTCACTTATTAAATAAGCCAAAAAGTTTTGGGATCAGAAAAGAATTGAGCAAATTGAAAAGGCAAGAAAAACCATTCTTAGAAGCCCTAGGTAAGCATATTGGCTTCAGGAGTGGAGGGAGGCCAACTTTTTGATATATATTGTCTTAATATTTTTGCTACCTAAAGTGATTTTACAGAGCCTATTTAGCTCACTACAATGCAGAACAGATGGAATGAAGACATGAAAATAAATTCCACATCCAAATAAAAGAGTTTTAAAAGGAAAACCATGAAGATGTAGTGTGGGTAGAGCTGTTCAGATCTGGTTGAGTCAGCTAGAGTAGCAGTTGAAGCACACTTCTTGCTCATAGAGACGTGACCCACAGGCATTTCTGCCTAACTTGCCAGCCATTAGCTGTCCATGCTCCCTACAAGCCCCCGGGGGACCAATCAGTGCCTGTCACCAAGCAGTGCCCATCACAAGTGCCTTACATCAACTGCCCACTAAGTAATTGCGTGGGAAGCACTAAGGAGGTTGGGAAAGCTGGGGCTATATAATCCCCCCCCTTTGTGCAGAAATAAACAAGACCTGCATAAGCCTGTTCTCCCAACATGTGTTCCTTGTGTGATTCATTCATGCTTACCTCTTGCCGGAGATCTAGCCCTACAAATGGCACCCAACAAGTGGCTCGATTGTTTTCGGCAGATGGATGGTCTAGGGTCTAGTGCAAAATTAGTGCCTCCATGGGCAACCTTCCCCCTGCAGCAGGAGAGCCTCAATCACAAGCACTTGTTGCCCTGCTCCGGAGTAGGCAGATAAAAGTATTACAAAAGGAAGCTAGATTAATATGGGAAATAGTGAATGAATTGTGTCCCTGGATTGACCCCGGACCATTTGGGATCCAGACAGGTGGACTTATATCCTTCAGGCAGTTCATAAAAAGGAAGTCCGTGATGGCTCTGAGCTGCCCCTAATCTTTTACCCCATTGTAGTAGCTATACAAGCCTGTCTATCAGGGAAAGAAGAAGGGGAAACACTGCAAGCGCTTAACACCTCACTGCAAGAAGAAACAGAACAAAAGGAAAATAGCGAAGCTCCTCTAGCACACCCATCTTCTTGTGACACAGCAAACAATTCCAGCAAGAACACAGATAACCAACAACTTACACTATCATGTGACCCCGTGAGCCAGCCAGCTATGCTTGTAAAACGCCTCCCCCACACTATCAGTCCCAGGAAGCCTGCTCAATCACTTCTTTTGGCTGTTTAGGCCAGCCTGTGAACTCCCCTCAGAAAATTTTGTATCCTCGGGCAGAGATATCCAACTTTGCCCAAGAACAAAAACTCGTTGTTCCCCCTGTAATACAACAGTGTTCACAGGCCCCACATCTACCATGGCAACGACAGCCAAGCCTATAAATGAACCCCAGTTCATGTTCCCTGTAAACGTCCACCGAACCTCTGCACGACCAAACCAATGGTACCCCCGTGACCCAAAAATACCTGGCCGCTTTCAAGGAAGATGGGTTACACTCCCCGAATGCTCAACAGATGCTCGAAACCCTTAGCATTGATCTTAACTGCCCCCATGATTGGAAGAGCTTAATGATCTGTAGTCAACAAGAAAGTTTAAAAATGGCTTAGAATGTATTCCTAAGTAGGAGTTTTATAAATGGCTTTGCACTGTGGTTTATGGTTATTTTATTTTACATGGGATAATATTTTCTACTACCTATAAGTTTTGGAAAAAGAAGAAAATTCAAATTTACTATCATAGAGGAATATGATAGAAATAGAAGACAGATTGTATGTTTGTCAAATCTCTGATGAGTACTCATATTCAAGACTTAAAGTCATATTTCTTACTATGTTAGACAGATAGGGAAAACATAAAAAACCATATGATAAGGCAACTATTTGTGACTTTTTAAATGTACTTATTATTTGATGAAATTTACTTCATTAGCTACAGTTTTGGTTTGAAATATGGGAGGCTGATCTATTTAACAAATTTTTGAAGTCACCTACTGAAAAAATAAATGGTGGGTGGTATAATTTCTACACTTTAATGAATGGATGAACCTGTTTGACATTAGTGCTGGGTAAATAAATCAACTCTATTGTAACTTGCTCCCTACACTTCAAAAACTATTTATGTCACTAAATATCATCTACTTGTAAAGTGTTATTTGGCAAATGTGATTTTTAAAAGTTTATTTGAAAAGGAATATACTTTCAGGAGATTAAGTGTAGGTTATCATTTGTTTGACAATGACAACATTTTTATACTACAGAACCAAGTTTTACTGAAGTACCAGTGTTTTGAAGCACTAAGGATCCTCTCAATTAATGTTTTTCTGAATTATATTTGACCTCTATGTCAAGTATTCCTAGCATTGGTAGACCAATTATGGATCTATCGTTCCAGGAACTATTTTTTGGCCTGATGATGCTGGACTGAAATCATTCATTAATCCTTAGGAGAGGGGTATTACAAATGATCTTGTGACATTTGTGGTCTTGTTCAAACATATATGATGGTCATCTGAAAATTGAAATTTGAATTACTGTACTTTCACATTTTGTGATTTCATCTTGCATTTTAACTTGCCTTGCATTTCCCAATTGATTACTGCTAATTCCTGCATTTCAAGGAATTGGGGCCCTGAAATATAGGAAATGAGTAATTGAGATGGGTCTTCAATTACTTTCTGTTGGCATGTTGCATGGGCCTAGGTGAGAACTCTTGCCTTAGTTATCTGATGATGCAGATAACTGGGACCTGGGATCCTAGGACTGGTGGATCCTGTAGAAGAATAATAGCTTTTAGACATCATATAAGCAAAATTTGAGTATAATCAGTAGGAATGCTTCAGAAACATGGAGAAAAACAGTTTGGGACCAGAGAGTTAAAACAATAAACAGAGCAGCAGACTAACAATCCCTTATAGATTAGAAGAAAACAACATTGTTTTTTTTTTTACCATATGAATTCAAAAGACTAAGAACATTTAGAAGGTATCACAAGTTTATACCGAAAATATTGCAGTGATACTTTTTATATTCTAATATATATTCTAATCCTGATTATTTATATTCCAATATATTTACTGGAATAAATATCAATTAATTTTACAAATTATGAATTAATTCTAATAAGATTCACTGTGTGAAATATAAAATCAGCACATATAAATATAAAATATATAATAATATATAATATTAGAAAATGTTTTGCATTTTTCTGTTGTAGTAAGGGTATCAAAGGCAACTGTTTTATTTATTTTTTTTTTCTTTTTGCTTATGTGGTGCTGAGGAATCAAACCCAGGTCCTCAGGCATGCAAGGCAAGTGCTCTACCACTGAGCCACCAGAGGCAACGGTTTTAAAGTATTATTCTTTTACCTCTACCTCAGTGTTTGGTAGAATTAGAGCTAAATCTTTACCATTCGGAGATATACAGCCTAGAGGCAAGAGGAAACACTGTGATTATGACATTACCAATTTAAGGCCTAATAACGAGGAGAAACATATGGACTTCTCCTGGAGCTATGGAATATATTTTGTGATAGAAAATTAGTGGTGTAAGTTCCTTCCTGGTTGGATGGTAGACGGGCCAAGACATTAGGTAATCATACATAGGAACAATTTTTCACCTTCTTGGCTTTAGCTTCTTTTGAAATGTTAGGGTGTAATAAACAATTATATTTTGAAAAAATACCTTCTAATCTGAACAGTTCTGTCTGAACTGTTCGTCTCTCTATTATCCCTTGTAACAGATTAGTTTTGCTCCAATAAAACAATCTATGCTGTCAGGGTAAGATTTTGGTTGGTCTGTTCCTACATGGAGCAAGGGTAAAGGGTCAGCGAGACATTTGTGTCAGTAAGACCTCATTTGGGAAATTTTAAGCTGCAGAAGTTTAGAAGTAGCTCTAAAGCAAGGCTTACTTTGAATCCATTAGCTCCACAAAGCTAAATCAGTTAATAAATAAGTACTTGAAAATCCATCATTTTTGGCCCTAGCTATAAAGGCTTCAAAGTATGATCCAACTTCAAATGAAAAAAAATTGCAAATATGAGCAATCGAACAAACAATATAAGTTTTTTCCACCATACAAAGAATTTTACAGAAATAAGATGAATAGCAATTTTGGGAACAATAAGGTTTCCTTGTTTCAAATAGGCAACCAAAGATATATACCTGTCTTAAGATTGCATCATTAGCTACTTAAATTTACAGGATACTACATGCTTCAGCAGCACGTCTACCCGAATTACAATAGAGAGATTTACATGTACAAGGATGATATGAAAATTTGTGAAGTATTGCATATTTTTCATTCTTGAGATGCAAGAAATGAAAAAAAATTATTAAAAAGTTGATTACAAATATACAAGTATAAGAATACATGTAATTCATAGAAATAAAAGTTAGTTTGACATCATTCAATCTTCACCTTTTTAGAAAGGACTTTACATAGCATAACCTTTATAAAACTTTTGAAATAAGATAACATTGTCATTTTATCCTAAAGAAATAAAATTCTATAAGGACCTAAGAATTAAAGGAATCTTAAACTGTTTCTATATGGAATGCAATCTGAAAGGACACATTTATTAATGAAACTATATATTATAAAACAATGTCAAATTCAAAGTATTATATCTAGGAAAGAATGAAATAGATTATGGACATTATACAAACACAGTACTAAATATTTTTAAATATACTCCTTTCAGACAAGCACCAGAAATATCTTTAGTTTCTGTACTACTCATTTCAACAGATAAGTTAAAATTATTTCTGATTAAAAAATCACAAACTCTATAGAAATCATTAAAGATGTATACAAACAACTCAAATATATTTTGACATCAAAGTCAGACAATTCACTTGGAAGAATACCATGGAATCCATGAATTTTTAAAGTAAGATATTGCTGTTGCTTTGTATTGTGAAAATATTTTGTATGGACACAAAGGATGGACTGGCAATTTTGAAATTTAAGAAACTTAACCAAACCATTAGGACTTAGGAGAACAATTTGTACTTATCCTTTTGGCAATATCAAATGCAGTTTCTTCCAAGTTGTGCTTCAGACCTGGTTTGATATAATGGTTCACCAGAAGGAGATCCAGCATATCTTTGCTATATCTATTCCCAGCAGCAAGATGCAAGGGGGTCAAGAGGCCTTTAGTTTGGGCATTGGTATCTGTATCATGATGAAATAAAATGCCACTATGGTATTATTCCATGTATAAGTACTGTGCAGGGGTGTCCAGCCATTCAGTTATTACATGAATATCTGCCTTGAGCCACCAATTCATGGACAACGTCTAAGTGTCCACTGTAGGCCTCTCGATGAAGAGGGGTATATTCATCGTCATCCCTAGTATTCACATGAGTGGCTTTTTAGGAAAGTCGACTCTGCGCTGTAGTAAGGTGATTATTTTCAGCAGAACAAAGAAGAAATTTGCTTGATCCTATTCCATTTTTTTCTTGCAATTGATACCATTTCTCACTTTTTCATCTTGTTCCTCAACTTCATCAGAATTGCCTAACCAGAGACTTTGAGTGCCAGTGATAATGAGCTGTCCATGTATTTCCCCAATAGTTCACATTGGATGAAATGCTCAGAAAAATCCGGTGAAATTTCTGCATCTGTTTTTTTTCCACTAGTATTTATTTTCTCTTTTTTTCATTTTTACTATTCTAAATTATTCGAACTGGAGAGTAGGGAATTGCTAGAGAGCAGAGGAAAGATTTTCCTCCGTATTCAAAGGTACAGATTGAAAATGAGGACCAGTGATGTCTTCATGTGCAGCTTATTCTAGGAATGAGAAAATAGGAAATAATGCCTTCTATGTAAATGAATTGGGAATGGCAGAGCAGAAAGAGAAATGATGCAACCAAAAACATAAAAGAAAAATAAATTAGGATAATTATGGAGCAATCATATTACCTATGAGAACCATGAAAGGGAGAGAAGAAGAGAGAGACAGATGTGCAATGATCTAGCTAGCCAAAAATCCATCCCTCTGATCAAATTATAGAGCAACTAATTTTATTTTTTAAAATAGATGGAAATAGAATTTAAGGTCAGATGCCTCCATTGTTTTTAATTATATTTTTATTATCTTAAATACTTGTATAAGGGAATTTCCCTTCAACAAATCAAGTTTTTTAAGTATAACGGATATTTATATAACTTTTCCACACCCTTCCAAACCTCACCCCACTTTAATTTTTTCTAGTTTCATACTATCTGCATTGAATATTATACCTTCACTCTCTTCTCCATAACTTTCTTTATTCCTTCCTTTTGACTTCCCTTCACATCTTCCAAGTGATAGTTTCCTGGTATTCATTTTGTTGGAGTAAAGTTCATTTTCATAAGAAATTACACCTTTGAAATACTCCTCTGCAAATAGCATGGTTTGGTTAATATTTTTGTGTAAACTTGTATAAATTTCTAGCTTCCAAATATGAGACAGAAGATGAGTCCTTTGTGTGTCTGACTCTGACTTAGTTCACTTAATATACTTTTAGATCTATCCATTTCGTTGCAAATAATGTAACAGTCTTGAAAATGGATGGATGCAATCCAATTGTGTATATGTGCCACACTTTCTCAAACCATCACTCCGCCAAAGGGTATCTGGGCTGTTTCCGTAACTTGGCTACAGTGAATAGTGCAGCAGTGAACATGGTTGTGAAAGTGATTTTACTGTAACCTTTTGGATGAATTCATCACTAACTTTATGGGAGCAATCCTCTAGCCAGTTTTCCAGAATAAGAATATCCCTCCTTTCATCTTCATCACAATGTATTTCAAGTACTCAAAAACACACTTCCCCCTACAAGTCTCAATAAGCTAATACCACACTGTGCCCATATTCTTTCAATACATTTTTTTCATAATTATACATATAATTTAGTGAGAACCTTCTATATACTTTCCTAATGTGGGAATGAGGGACATGACAGAGTAAAAGTAAAGAATATGCAATTTAATTAGCTATTATCATATTTAAAATAATTTTAAGCATAATATTATTTTAATCTTTATTTGATTACTTCATCTAACCCCAAAATTATAACAGGTGAGTTAAAAACAAAGGCAACAAGTGTGGTTTGATTTTCACACTCATTTGTGAGGTTGTGCAACATGGGCAGATAGATGGATTGGAATTAATAGCTCTTTCCTATTTTGTTAATGTACAGATGGTTTTCCCAAACTGATTCTCGCAATTTGTATTCTATTCAACAACAAGAAACATGTGATAATTTCCTTTGTTTTGCTCCTTATTAACTTTTGTTTCCATTTTATTTTATAATGGATGCTTTCATAAATCTACTGTAGATACAAAAATATGTTAAAATAATTCTATCCGTATGCATTGATTTATACATACACACATATATTACACAGGTTATAATTATAATGTATAACTTCAGTAACTGTACAATTTACTAAATTATTAAAACTATCGACGCCTCATTCCTGGCATCCTGGTTATTCGTGAGGCTGGGATCTGATGATCATGGTTTGAAGCCATCCTGGGCAAGAATGACCAGGAGCCTCTTATCACCAAACAACCAACAGAAAATCAGAATTGGAACTTTGGCTCAAAGTAGTAGCCTTGAGAAAATAATCTCAGGGACATCAACTAGGCTCTTAGTTCAAGAAGTACAATCTACCCAAATGAAATCTATTTAATTTACACCTATGTAAGTAAAGTATTTCCATCACCCAAATGCACAACCATGTTCATTTGAAAGGTAACTCTTTTTTGTCTGAAGTACCATAAAACATTTTCACTTAAGTTGAAAGAATTGCCCCATGGGTTCATTCTATCTCTCTCATGCATTTTTCTACTCAAATACTCAAATCTTACAATTATTCCAATTATTTAAAATCATAGCTTTTTACTTTAATACCCAAATATTAGAGTTTGATTTGAGTGTCTTGTGCCCCCTAAATGGGTGTTCTTACCACGTTGTGATGTCCCCAGCCATAAATTATCCTGATTATTTTTCAGATACTTGTGTATGACCTTGGGCTCAGTCCACGTTATGTTATTCTTCCTGGAATTTAGAATAACAGGTGCATGGCATTGTGTACAGATCTTTGTCCAGTCTGGGCTTTAACCACTATCTTCACAAGAGTAGACTCTCATGTAGTCAGGATTTTCATAAGCTTGTCTAGCTGATGTTTTTTTTTTTTTAGGTCTTTGCATTTCCTGCAGATTCTTGAGTACTGAATTAATTTGTTTTCTTTCATTTGAATGTATATGTTGAGTTGTTCCTCACTTTTCCTTTTGTTTCTTTCAATCAAGTTCTTATCGAAAGTGCTGAGAAACCAATTATTCTTTTTCACAATAGTCTAGGTGAATATGATTTATTCCAAAGAAATTTCAGTAATATTTAAACACCTTCATATCTATGGATGGTTTATAAATGATAAGTGCTGCGAAGGGTCTTTTATTTTCACAGCAGTCTTTGTCATACACAGACAGATCATGAAATATATGAAGATAATAAAACTACAGATGCAAGCAAAGAGAAGAAAAACCTATTATTAATTGTTTGAAAGAGGCTTCCCTTCTAGTGAAAGGAATACGTTGCTTGATGCAGGATTTCACAAAATTATATTGCTAGGAGGAAGCGAAAAATTATCTAATTCTACAGAATTGAGGAGAAGAATCAAACTCCTTAATAGTTTATATTTGGGTCAAATAAAAGCATGCTTCCAAAAAGAGAGTTAACTTTAGAGAAACATGATGAGTTGTATGTAAATAGGTGCTTAGCTGATTTTGTTAATTTGTAAACTCATACAGGAAATAGAGTACAGCAAGGTAAAAAAAGATCTTCGCATTGCAATACTTATGTGTGTGTGTGTACACATGCACGTGTATACACGCACGTGTATGTGAAAGTGCTCATTCATTCATCATCCCTAAGCTTCTGTGACCGAGGATAGTGGTTTACCACTTGAACCATCGTTCCACTCCTGTTTTTTGGAGATAATCGGGTGTATTTTCATGATTGGACTGGCTTTGAATAGTGGTCTTCATATCTCAGCCTCCAGAGTAGCTAGCTAAGCTTATTCAGCCTCCAAGTAGCTAGTTAAAATTGGGCCTGTCCTCTATGCTTCACTGCTCTTTTATTCTTGTCCTGAGGTGTTCACATGCCTAAGTCATATATATGTCTAGTTGCTTTAAGAAATACTCTTACTCCTTGGCACCAGGGTCTCCTATCTGAACTCTTAACTACTGAGGAGGCTTGAAAACAGAACCCAGGCCAAAAGTTTAGTGGACTTCCTTCTCAATCTATAGCTGGGTGCATTGGATCATTTCCACCATCCTGCACTATCTACAGGTTAAGACTGGAAGAACTACAGAATCCAAGCCTGCCAAAGTAGGAAGCTAGACAAGTTGGTGTGCAACTCTTATGCCATTGATAATGGGAAGGATAAAATGACACATCAGGTGCATATTCTTGTGGAAAGGGATCCCTTATCCTAAAATTAACCACTGATATGACACCAGTCTAACAAAAACAATACCCCAAGTTGAACACAATTTCCCACAACCAAAATAAGTATATACTTTAACATCCAGAAACTTAGTACAATCTGCTCTTTGCTCTAATATCAGCTTCATCTAATTATCATATGATGTGACAGAATAGTTTCTTCATTAAACTTATTATATATTTAAAAAGACCTAGAAAATTCTTTCTCACTTATTAAGTGCAAACGAATGGCAAATTGCCTCATTTCTTACATATTTGACTACCACTATAAATTCATCTTATGATTATTATTAATAGTAATATATTCTGATTTATTACTTTACTTTTTAACAGTTTTTAAATTTTGGCTTCTCTGCTGAAATTGAAGTATTTAAATAGTATCATCAAATTATATTACTTGGGTACTTAGGGCAGTTTTTAAAAAAGTTTTTAACCAATGGTTTCTAGTAATTCTGTTTCTTTAGGGGGGCTTCCGGTCGTTGAATCTGAACTCTGGGTCTGGGCGCGGTTCCTCAAGGCTAGTTCAAGACTAGCATTGGACCACTTGAGCCACAGTGCCACTTCCGGATTTTTTTTCTGTTTATGTGATGCTGAGGAATCGAACCCAGGGCCTCTAGCATGCAAGGCAAGCACTCTACCACTGAGACACCTTCCTAGATCTCTACGAATTATTAATTGGGATATTATTTAGTTTATTTTTAATTTCAATATAATTTTATTGTAAAGGTAATGTACAAAGGGGATACAGTTACATAAATAAGGTAATGAGTACATTTATTATGGAATGAACATTGTTATCTCTTCCATTGATTTTTTTGCACACTCAAAAAAAAACTCCTGATGCTTTTCCTGTCGCTATTGACCAATCAGTACTTTTCTTTCTTTGTTCATACATTTTTTAAATAAAATTTATTTACATGGGGCTTACAGTTACTTAAGTCAACTAAAGAGTACACTTCATTTTATTTTCTAAATTTCAAATTTTGAACTTAATTATTTTCTTTTGTTTCTTTAATGTAATTCTTTTTTCAGAGTTGGAGGATAAGTTAATTTAGTTTTGCATAATTTTAACACATGTAAATTATTCAGACACATATTTTGCTTTCACAATAGTTAACATGTGAATATGTAAAAATTATTTTCTTAAATTTTATGTAGTTGGTGAATTTAAATAAATTTATTTGCTTATAGTTCTAAACATATTTGTCTATGTAACAAATATTGCATTTTCAAGAAGCACATACTTTATTTAAAAAGGTTTCATTACATGGTCACTTTTTGGAAATATTTGTACTTGAATTAAAAAAAACTGTTTGAGCTGGGCATAGTGATTTGTGGTTTCCATTTTCTAACTATGGTGGGAAGTGTAAATAGGGTTTGTAATTCGGGAGAGACTGAGAAACTATGAGACTTTATCATAAAATTTCCAGAGTGAAATGATTAGAGATATAGCCATCCCTAGAAAGATATAGAGCACCTGGTTATCATATTCTAAATCTTGAGTTAAAGCACAGTAACATCAATCTTTTGTCAAAATAAAAGAATACATGTTTCAAAATGTTTATTACTTAAAAATTATTTGCAAATTTCTCATGTCTTTTATTTCTTAATTTTCAATTTACTTAATCTATAATATTGTGACTATTTTATTTTAACTAAACTTTTAAATAGCATGAGCAATATTATGATTTCATATGTTAAAATACTTTTACTGTTTGTGATAATTTCCTCTGTTTTATTCCAAATGTGTGTATGTGGTGTGTGTATGTGTGTTTATGTGGGTTTCTTGTGTGTGTGCTTTGTGTGTACTTTCTAATGCTTGGGAGATCTCACAATTTCTTCACATATGATAGGCCAATGTTTTACCACTGAACTATGCTGTCTAGTTATTATACAAATTGTGTTTTAAGTTGTGACTTTCAAATTTTCATTCCTAGTAGGCTTTTTCAAAATTATATATGATAAAATGTGATCCATCTTCTATCCACGTTAGCAATTGTTATTGTTATTCTTTCTCATTTCTTTGGAAATTAATTATATGGCTATTACAACTTTTTTACATTGTAACAGCTCTATACAATGCTTTATTTTCTATTTTATTTTTTCTATGTTATCTGACTTTCAGTCCAAACTATCAGGTGGATTAAAAAGAAACTTGATTCAGGACACTTTATTTTTCTCCTTCTCTTCTCTGAAGTCTTTCTGTTTTTTGAAACAATACCAATGACATACAGCTCCTATGTGGTCCACAATTCTTCCCCCGCCTCTCTTCTGCAGTACAGCTCAGGTCGTTATCATTCAGCTTTATTATGCGATAATGCTATCTAAATCTTATCTCATTCCTAAATTAATTTTAGTTGCTTTGAGCAATCTCTAAAGACATTTTATATATAATATCGGGGGGTTGTGTTTTCACAAGGTGAAAATTATGAGTGACTATCCAACATCTAGATATCTCTTGAGAATATCGGTCCACCTGCTCAATAATCTCAGATGTAAATTCAAGGAATACAAGTCAGTCAGAACAATCTTGTAAAATGGTGTAGCTTGAGCCTTCATACTAGCTTTGAATTGTATTACCATGTTTAGTGAGATAACATAGTTCTACTATAAGAACAGACACATAGAAGAAGGTAACAGATTTTTCAAAAATAAATTCTTAGTTTTATGGTCCATAGATTTTGAAAAGGATGCTATGACTTTATGAAATAAAAACAGAATCGTAAATGGTTGTATTGGCACTATTGCCTCTCTAGATTTAAAGAATGATCTTAGACTACTACCTCAATCCTTTGTTTGTTTGTTTGTATGTAGGTCATGGGGTTTGAACTCTGGGCTTGGGCGCTGTCCACGTGCTCTTCAGCTCAAGGTGAACACTCTACCGCTTGAGCAACAGCAAAACTTCCGGTTTTCTAGTGGTTTATTGGATATAAGAGTCTCATGGACTTTCCTGGCCAGGCTGGCTTTAAACCACGATCCTCAGATCTCACCCTCCTGAGTAGCTAGGATTGCAGGTGTGAGCCACTGGCACCTGGCCTACCTCAAACCTTATAAAGAATGATTATCAAACTAAATGTGAGATGTAAAACTTATAAAACATAAATGTAAAAATTCATGACATTGCATCAGTAAAGGTTTCTAAAAATTTGACATGGAAAATATTAGTGGCTAAAGAAAAGCAAGAACTGGATTATATCAAGTGATAACCTTTCATAATTCAAAGGACACTATAACAGAAATGAAACCATATCCAACAGATAGAGAGCACATATTTGTTAATGCTACAATGTTAATGCTACAATGATTCTGAAACAAGTATTTATATATCTTCTAATTGTATATAAATTTTTTCCTGAACAGGATATTTCTTTAAATAACATATGTAATTAAATAGTCAACAGGAGGAACATATGAAATAAGCTCGTCTTTAGTGTCTAAGAAATAATAAAAAGAAAACTCACAGAATGACCATAATATAAAAAGAAGACGCAAAA
Source organism: Dipodomys spectabilis (assembly GCF_019054845.1). NCBI lineage: Eukaryota > Metazoa > Chordata > Mammalia > Rodentia > Heteromyidae > Dipodomys > Dipodomys spectabilis. The sequence continues at coordinate 7,010 of NW_024872368.1, read as the reverse complement.
TATAGTAATGCATTTGTGGAGAAACTGATATACTTATCATTGTGATCGATTTGTATAATACTGCAATCATTTTACCAAACAAGTTTTCAAGCCTTCAAAAGGTTAAAGAGAATTGTATAGGATCCAGGCATTACACTTCTATGAATGTATTAAACACTAACAAAAAAACTTTTTTGGACAGAGAATGTAGTTAATTGACAGTGAACTTGAATAGTATGTGTGAGACCCTGGAAATGATCCGCAAAAACAAATTTTGAAAAGACACGCTATAGAGGATGTATGCTGGGCAAATTCCTGTAACTGAATTTTATATCTATTTTAATGTCGGTTCTAAAATTTACAGCATTTCTATTTGAAGAAAATCAGGCTTTGAAAACCTATGTAGTTAAAATTCACTTCCAAAGCACTAAAATGTATACAATAAAAGGAGATAATATATTGTAAGTGAATTGCATGTCAGGAAAGAAAAATTGTTAAAACTTCTTCACAAAAAATGCAGAATTGCTAAAAAGATGTTTTTGGTGCTGGCTAAAAATTCTTTGTAAACTACTGCATTTAAAACAAAGATGTGATTTCTGTTTATTTTGAGGGTATTTTGTCTGTTTGAGTTTATACAGAGATAACTCAATCCAAAAGTATATGTGATAACTGGAATACCTAGGAATTATGCATCGCTTCTAAGTAATTTTTTATTATTTTTAATTTTTATTCTGAAAATACTGTTCAGAGGGGTTACAATTATATGGGAAGATAATGAGTACATTTCTTATCAAACATTGTAGCCTCCTCCTTTGTTTCCCCTTCCCATCCCTGCCCATCCTTCCCCTCCCCCCTACCCAATCCTCCCCTCTAACCCCCCCCACTACAAAGTTGTAAAGTACATTTTTCAACATAACGACTTGTACATCTCATTGTTGCAATGGGTCCACCTGTATCCCTATTTTTTTCCCATGGTTTCCCTTATTTGTAATATCTAGTATATGTCTGAGTCAAGCAGAAAAGGTCAGATAAGGTGATGTTAAGGAAATGAACCCTAAGATATGTATTCAGATGTTTTTTTTCTTTCATGCGTTTGTTCTAACACATTTATAAAAATATTTCTTTGTTGCTTTGTATGTCCCTCCCCCACAGTATAACCCCTGCTTTCACTGTATTTGATGCCAGTATAATTTGTGGAGGGGAAGGGGAAAAACTTCTAAGTAATTGAGAAACATTTTTTGGAAGAAACTTTTAGCAAATGACAGAAGACACAAATCTATGCATCTGCATTTTATGAAAGTCATATGTTACTTGCTCAATCCAATTGCTTATCTCTACTTTGCTAGGAAAAACATATTCTCAAGATAAGAGCCAAAAGCAGTGAAAAGAAAAAAAATACACAATCATCTTGATTTATTTGTGAAAGTAACAAATGAAATAAAAGAATTCCACTTAAGGGACTCCAATATTAGCATATGTGAAGATGTTCCTGAATGCCAATATCCATTAAATTTTTGGAATTTTAATTTCTACTAACATATGAAAACTAGAGCAAGAAAACAAATATAGACTTAGAGTGAACCAGCTTGAAATCATTTTCTTAAATTTTTTTAAATTACAAAACAATTGATACTCCTTTGCTTTGGAAATCATTTAAAAATATTTATCCTTATGATAATTCAAATACCAAGCAAGAGTAATTTTATATAATCATTATAAATACAATTTTATTACTATTGTAATGTAGAATAAAAAAACAGTCCCAATATATGACCTATCTATCATTATTCTTAACTTCTAATTATTACCTAAATATCTTAAACAATCTAAATTGTCATGTCTTTAACATAGACGTAAATATTCTATACTTTTTTACTTAACATTTTCCAGGGGTATGTATTCATGTTTCTAAGAAATGTTCAGAGCAGTTAAAAGATGATTTTGTGAAATTAATGTGATATATTTTGTTGTTGTGGGTGTTGTATTTAGTGGTTAATTGGAGATAAGAATCTAACAAGTACTTTTCTGTCTGCGCTAGTTTCGAAAACAATTCTAAGATCTCAGCACCCAGAATAGCTCTTATTATAAGGGTGAGTTACCAGCACTTGGTTTCAAGAAGTTTTTTTTTTTTTTAATTTTAATTATATTTTAAGATGCTTATTTCACTATAATGTATATCATTCTACACATAAATTTAGATATATGTATATATTTCTGAGGACAAATTATCTCTAAAAATGTACTGTTCTACACATAATATTTATATATATATAGAGAGAGAAGACATATATATATATATATATATATATATAAGACAGACTCCCTCTAAAACTTTTATGCTACAATTTTTTACCTTTTTCATTTCAAAGATATACAGTATATTTTTCTAAATGTTTCCTAGAATAAAACAACTAATATTTCAATAGAAATTAGAGTTTATTATTTTCAAGGGAATTTTAGATATATACATGATATTGTAGTAACATTTACAGTATATTACTTGAAAAGGTTCTGACCAAACTCTTAAATATTTTATTGTAGTTTGGGGGAGAGAGGAAGTAAATTCATACTGATTAGGAATTTGCAATGTTTCCAAAAATCTATTCCATAATTTGCTATAACTACATAGTCAAGCTACCTGATATGGTTAAGTTTTTTATTTATTTGTTCAAAATTTCAATATGGATGCATGCATATTGGTAAGACAAAAGACAAATAATAATAAATCATAGACACATATCTGACGTCCAATAATTAGCACTTATGATGCTAATAATAATTTTGATGGAGAGGATGATGACCACAGTGTAGCCTGATAATGATGATGTTATGATTGAAAAGGAGAAAAAAAAAAACCTTAGACATCCTTGAAACTGGATTTTCCACACTGAATGCATAGTTATAAACAGCGTTGGATTACATTCAATAAGAATATCAGGAGGAGGGCTGGGAAGGTGGCTCAGTGGCAGAGTGCTGGCCTTGCCTACATGAGGTTCTGGGTTTGATTCCTCAGCACCCCATAAGCAGAAAAAGCGCGAAGTGGCACTGTGGCTCAAGTGGTAGAGTGCATTGAGCTGAAGAGCTGGGGGACAGTGCCAGGCCCAGAGTCCAGGCCCCATGACGAACCAAAAAAAAAAAAACCAGAATAACAAGAGGAGAGTTTGAATGTCAAGAAATGAAAACATGAAAACACATAAACAGGTAGAGACAGTAAACCCTCATGCTATTCCAGCAGTCTTTCTAATGTATACTCACGGTTCTTGATGGTATTATTTTCTTATAAATAAAATCGTTTATTTCCCCATTTTGATGGACTAAGATATAGATTTTAACTTTGTGTGATTAGTTCAAATAACATTCTCATATAGATACCATTCAATAATCAATGTTTTCCAATGATATATTAAGAGTATGTTCTTCAGTACAGCTGTAAAGACATGACACAATTTACATAATACTACTTACATATCTGCAGTTACCATAAAAGGACACAGGCTGTAGAGCCAGGAGTTAAAATTTATTTTTATTTCTGCATGAATCTATTTCTGACTTTATACCAACAAACTGAATTTGACACTTTCCTTATTTAAAAGCTAAGGTAGAAAATGTAAGGGCTCTTCACTTTTCTTTTTCCTTGCTCTAGAATTCAACAAATATATTCTTCAATATTTCTGGTAGATTACATCCATTTACAGATGAGAAATTTAAGACCACCAGTCAATGTTGTGAGTAAATAATGATACTAGAATTTTTGTCTGAGTTCTTCACTCTGTGTGCTTACAAAGAGAGTCATTGGGTGATGGAGAGGAACAATATGAAAAGACTATGGGGAGAAATGCATACTTTGTAAACAGTTGTTTTAGGACTGAGTGACTGGTGATGAGTATTTGCAATAGGCTGGTGTCAGGGGCATAAAAATGAGTACATAGAAATTACATTAGTGACGGAAAATGAGAAAATCTTGATCATTCATCTTATCTAATGGATAGAGGTAGGGTAAGAGGAAATCTAAAGGTTTTCCACATCTTTCTCCTAACTGTGTTAGTTACATTCTTGGTGATAAAGACTATAGATGGAAAAGATGGATTTAGAGGAAAAAACTCTCTGATAGTTCTAATGTTTATGTTAAACAGATGCAAAGATAGGTCTGTTTGGACATCATCAAAATATTCACGACCATGAATATGAAAAATAATAATAAAATCAATGACATTATTAAAGGGAAGAGGAAAAGGAAAGTTCTGATGAAAGTGTGAACAATGTGAGTACCAGTGTGGACAAGATTAGAGGAAAGCGATAAGGAAACAAAAAAGTAATAAACACAGATTTTCAGAAGAAAAGGAAGGAAAGAATTTTCAGGAAGATATTGAAGGAAATCTACTATTTGGATTTGAAAGGTAAAATGACATAGACAACTTCAATAAGAACAGTGTTTTGGTGAAAGTCATATTGATAAAACGTTGAGATGTGAATGTGAAGACATAAAATTCTGGATCCATTAATTCAACAGATCCCGTTGATTCTAAATGTTGGGAACAAATGCTTTAATCCTGACCTTAGAAATGTTATACAGATATAAATGTCTTGACCTTTTCTTAGTTATAGTCTGTGAATATTTCTGAAAACTTTATTTAGCCAGGAGATTGAACTACAGCATAGACAAGCCTAATTTGTCCTACAGTTCCAATTAGTGACCCATCTATCCATATCAGTTTGGAATTTTATTGAAATATATTTAGATATGTTTGGATATCTTATCAGCCTACTCATTATAAATGTAGGACAAGTAACACCAAGTATTAGGTTGAACATACAGCTTTACTGATGTGACTGAAGACTCCTGGAATTGATTCCTCTTTAGAACAGAAAATGCCTCAATAGCCATTGACAAATCATAAATGCCATATATACTATTGAAAACTAATTCTTCTTAGGTATATCTCCATGCTGTGTCAAAAAACCTGACACAAATTCTTATATGTAGGAAAATGTTCTTTTAAATTCAAGCTTTTATGGAATGGAAAAGTTCAGACATTACTCTCACCACTAAGATTAAATGCCTAAAAAGATAAGACATTTTGCTTTAATGTCTTTCTTTCATTTTCTCATACACATTGTCAAGTAGTGAAGGATTCTGATTTAACAATAATATAATCGTGACTTGTATTAACACAACATCTAGGATCTAATGTTAATTCAGATATTTACTAATTAGCTCTAAATTTTGTGGATATTTATATTTCTCCTGGGTAAACTAATGAACTCCAGGAAAATGTCCCTAAGGAGCCTTTCAATTCAAATATCACAGTTTGTCTCAAAATGCTTTAAATTCTACATCCTCAAATGTGGGCATAGGGTTATATTGTGGAACTTTTCTACTCAGAGAGTTACTATTACCCTATTGCTTAGCATGGACAAAGTACCTTCATACATAGACTGGGCATGTACAAATAACAAGTGGTAGTTGAACAATGTTCTTAGCAGTTTGTACAGACGAAATGGAAATAGAGCAACTATGAACTCAAAAGGAATGTGCATAGAAGACAAAGGCACAAAGTAGAATGTGCCAAGAAAAGCTGAAGTATAATTTCAAATAATGTGCTCAGGTGTTAGGGTGTGTTCAAAGTACAGGTTCAGACAATGTAGTTGGATATCTTGGGCAGAAAACTGCTTTAAACAGTTCTGGGATAATTGTACAAGTAGAAGCCCCTAACTCTGACTCTAATCAGCCACAACATCATCAACTTAGGGACTATTTTTCAAGTGCAAACTGAGAAAAAGAGGGCTGATCACAATTAGTGTTCAAGTTGAAGCAATTGCAATCAAATAACTTTTTTTTTATAAGTGTTCATTTATTTTGGAACAATAAGTAGGGAAAAGCCAAGTAAATATTTTGCATGTACCTAAATTAAGCGTACATATTATATTGGTCTCTCTTTTACTTGGAAGTTATAGATTAAGTCTTTTTATTCTCTAACTTGGGACAATGATCTGCTGTCAGTTATTTTCTTCTCTTACCCTTCTATTGCCCTTCCACTTACCTAATTATTAGTTAAAGAGACATAATTGAACTTGCATTTCTAAATTCTTCAAAATTATCTGAACTACTTCATATTTCTGGCAGGCTCCTATATCTTTCTCAAGGGAATATTTTGTCACTATCATTTTTATCTTACATGATATTGGATATCTTCCTGCCTAATTCAGTGCAAGATATACTTAAGACTCATGCTATATCTCAAACACTTGTACCACCATAAAATACTATCTTACTTAGAAATCATGATATTAGCATATCCGGTGAGGTAGCATCTGTCATTTTTGAATGTCCTTAAGTGATATTTACATGCAATCATGTTTTAAACCAATATACCACTCAGTAGATGAACGAATTGACAAAATGTGGTTTATATATGTACGGAGAAATTCTATGCTTCCTATTCATAAGACAATGGAAAGACTTGAAAAAGTCCTACTAAGAAAAATAAGCAAGACACAAAGAAACAGATTCCATGGTTTCCCATATTTGTAATAACTAGGAAATATATAAGATAGTCCTAGCAGATGAGCAGAATGGCTCAATAGCTATGGATAAATGACCATATAAAATGATGCTGAGCAAAATAAACTCCTAGATATGGAAAGAGAGGTTTTTCTTTGTGATTGTTGTTTTTAATGTATTATGTGATTTCTTTTTTGTTTTGTGTTTTCCCCTATGGTTTGCCCACTGTTGTATTTGATTTCAGTCTCCTGTGTATTGTATATACATTTATCTTCATTTGGCAAGGGAAGCAGAACAATAAAATGGCGAGAGAAAGGACAAAAGGCAAACCAAAGCAATAGCCATACTCACAGGACAACATGTTGGAAATTTACATTACAACTTGTGAGGGGTATTGGGGTGAAGAAAATGTGTGAGAAAAATGAGGGAGGGGGTAAAAATTTTGACATGTTATGTATTCAATACCTTACAATTAGTGCAACTCCTTCTATATATCACCTTGACAATAAAATTAAGTTAAAAACGAGCT
>NW_024872367.1:0-22829 GCF_019054845.1 Dipodomys spectabilis | reverse complement strand
ACCTTGTGGGAGGGACATAAAAAGCAACATAGAAATCGTCTTATAAATATGTTAGAGAAAAATTGCCTAAAAGAAAAAAAAACAAAATACATTTGAATACTTGTCTTGGGGTTCATTCCCCTAACATCAACTTATCTGACCTTTCCTGCTTGACTCAGACATATACTAGTTATTGCAAATAAGGGAAACCATGGGACTTATGTGTCTTTGGGCCTGGCTTACTTCACTTAATATAATTTTTTCCAAGTCTTTCCATTTCCTAACAAATGGGACAATGTCATTCTTTCTGATGGAAGCATAGAATTCCATTTTTTATCAAGCATTGTTGCCTTCTCCTTTCTTTCCCCTTCCGATCCCTGCCCATCTCCCACTCCCCACCCCCACCAAACCTCCCCCACCCCAGCCCCCTCACCATCTACATCCCTCCACCCCCCGGCCAAAATCATTTTTTGACATAACTACTTGTTCATCTCATTTTAATGGGTCCACCTGCATCCCTATTTAAACAATTTGTGTTTCTCTTCCCCTCCACAAATTATACCAACATCAAATACACTGAAAACAGGGGCTTTAGCTTGCAGGAAAAACATACAAAGCAACAAAGAAATCATCTTATAAATATGTTAGAAACAATCACAAGAAAGAAAAACCATTTGAATCTTTACCTTGGGGTTCATGTTGCCTAACATCAAGTTATATGATGTTTTCTGCTTGTCTCAGACACATAGTAGTTATTGCAAATAAGGAAACCATGGGATATATGTTTCTTTTTGGGCCTGGCTTACTTCACTTCTTTGGGCCTGGCTTAATTCACTTAATATAATTTTTGCCAAGTCTTTCCATTTCCTAGCAAACTGGGTGATGCCATTCTTTCTGATGGAGGCATAGAATTGCAGTACACACACACACACACACACACACACACACACACACACACATACACACACACACACACAAATACATACACTTTCTTGATCCATTCATTTACTGTGGGGCATCGGGTTTGGTTATGTATCTTATCTATGGTAAATAATGCTGCAATGAACATAGTTTTGCTGGTAGTTTTAGTATGGTCTTGTTTGTGATCATTTGGATGAATGCCCAAAATGGGATTGCTGGGCCTTAGAGGCACTCTATGTAGTTTTTTGAGGAACCTCCATACTACTTTCCAAAGTCTTCGAACAAGTTTAAACTCCCAACAAAAATGCATTAAGATTCCCTTCTGTCCAAAGCCCATCCAGCATCTGTTCTTTTAAAAATCGGGAATGCTTCACGAACCTGCGTGTCATCCTCAGTCAGGGGGTATTGTTCTCTTTATTGTTCCAATGTTAGTGTATGTACTACTGAATTGAGCACAGAACATTTTTTATATATAAAGTGTAATTGATTTTCTTAAAGTAGACAATTCCACAAAAATTAAATTCAAAAGAATTGTGGTGAAATTTTAGAGCCATGTATTTTTTACATAATAACACATTTAAGAATAAAGTCAAGATTGACATGTCAAAAACAAAATAATTCCAGACATTTGTTGTTCAACGCATGTGTTGGAGGAGGAATTCAATTATTCTGTACAACGAACCTGTGATAATGAACACTATAGAAAGTGTTAAGGTTTGTTAAAAGTTTTAATGTTTTTAATATGTTTAATTTTGGGAATTTGCTCATATATGCCAAAATTTAGACTATTTAGCAGGTTGTAAAACTTTTCCACAAAGCATATAAGATTCATGGTAGCAGTCATACACTACTAAGTATGTACATTTCAGAGTTTATAGAAACTGTACTAATGAGAAGTTGCAAAGTGTTTGTGTAAAGAAGCAGAGTGAAGATTTAAGACATTACCTTCACAGTTTCTGTTAAAATTTAAGGGCTTCCTTACTTTATATGTTAGCGAGGAACAAATGGTATAAGCCATATACAAATGATGAGATGAACCATAAATAATAATCTTAGTGAGTAACTTTAAAGGCTATTGATAGCCTATAAAATTCTGGTTTAACATCATAGACTTAGGCAGTTTTAAATGTACAGCAATATGAGAAAATAATAAATCGAATATGTAGTACATTTCAAATATTGGAAACAGTGGTAATTGTTTTGTTTTTTTATTTATTAATCATTAATATTTATGTATTGGTTTTCCTTATTTGTAGCATTGTTTTCCTTGTTGTAATATAATACAACTTTTTGTAAGTCATCATTAGGAAGTACTTTGAGAATGTTATTGGGATGGCCACTCTGTTTTTTATAGGTAAATGTGAATTTACAAAGAGCAAAATTAGTAAAAACAAAAGATTGATTAAACATTTTATCAATTAGAATCTGAATCAGGAGTGTTGATAAATGTCCACACCTAAAATCTTAGCCCTAGACTGAAGTACTAGTGTTACAACGTTGAGCACACAAAAGTGAGAGATTGTGTTTTGTTTTGTTTTGTTTTTGTTGGTTGTGGGGCTTGAACTCTGGGTCCTGGGTGCTGTCTTTCAGCTCTTCAGCTCAAGGCTAGTGCTACTACTTGAGTCACAGCAAATCTCCAATCTTTTTCTGCTTATGTGGTGCTGAGGAATCAAATCCAGGACCTCATGCATGCAAGGCAAGCAATCTACACTGAACCACCCTCCCAGCACCTGAAAGACTGTGTTTTAAAAAATCATCTAAACAACATTTACTTTCTGCTTTGGGTTATATAATGAAATAAAGAATATCTTTTTATGTTTTTGAATGGTCATACTTCTAAACTTATATTAAATTCAGCCACTTTATCCTTTACAAAGTCATGTAATATCTCTGAGAGTTTGCTTCTGTAAAGATTGTTTTTTTATTGATAATTTATTCTGAATAATTTTTTATTTTTTTATCAAAATCACTTTATATTTTATGGTTTATCCTGTTTTTTTTTTTAAGTGTGAAAATACCAGTCAGAGGGGTTACAATTATATGGGCAAGGTAATGAGTACATTTCTTATCAAGCATTGTTGCATACTCCTTTGTTTCCCCTTACCATCCCTTCCAATCTCACCCCCCTTACATCCCGTTTCCCCATCCCACTTCCCCCCACCCAAAGTTGTAAAATTCGTTTTTTCGACATAATGTTTTGTATATCCCATTGTTGCAATGGGTCCACCTGTATCCCTATTTAAAAATGTTTTTCCCTTCCCCTCCACAAATTATACCAACATCAAATACAGTGAAAACAGGGGTTATACCATGCAGGAGGGACATACAAAGTAACAAAGAAATCATCTTATAAATATGTTAGAAATAATTACAGGAAAGAAAAATAAATTTGAATTCTTATCTTGCGGTTCATTTCACCTAACATCAACTTATCTAACAATTTCTGCGTGTCTCAGACATACACTAGCAATTGCTAATAAGTGAAACCATGGGACCTATGATTCTTTGGACCTGGCTTTCTTCACTTAATATAATTTTCCCAAGTTTCCATTTCCTGGGGCAATATCATTCTTTCAGATAGAGATATAGAATTCCATTGTGTATATATACAACATTTTCTTCATCCATTCATCTACTGAGGGGCATCTGGGTTGGTTCCATACCTTAGCTATGGTAATGCTGCAATAAATATATTTGTGCTGGTAGTTTTAGTATGGTCTTGTTTGTGATCATTTGGGTAAATGCCCAAAAGTGGGATTGCTGGGTCATAGGGAAGCTCTATGTGGAGTCTTTGGAGGAATCTCCATACTACATTCCAAAGTGGTTGAACAAGATTACACACACACTAAACATGCATTAAGGTTCCCTTTTGTCCACATCCCCTCCAGCATCTGTTGGTTTTAGAGTTCTTGATTATAGCCATTCTAACTTACGTGAGGTGATATCTCAGTGTTGATTGATTTGCATTTCTTTTATGGCTAGGGAGGTTGAGCATGTGTTTATTGGTCACCCTCCTTTCCTCTTCAGAGAAGTTTCTCTTTATGTCTTTAGCCCACATATTTATTGGACAGTACTTTCGTTGAGTATTTGTTGTTGGAGGATTTAATTTTTTGTTTTCCAGGTCTATTTTAGATATGAAACCCTTGTCGGTTGTATGGCTAGTGAAGATCATCTCAGATTCCGTGGGCTTTCTATTGATCCTGCTAGCTATGTCCTTTGCCATGCAGAAGCTCTGCAATTGCATGCAATCCCATTTGTCCAACCTTTCTTTCCTTCGTTGTGCTTCTGGGTTTCTTTTTAGAAAATTTCAGCCTTGGTCAAAGAGACCTAGGGTTTCTCCTATTCCATCATGTAATGTTTTCAGAATGTCTGCTTTGACTCTGAGGTCTTTGATCCATTTGGAGTTGATTCTGGTATAGGGTGATATATAAGGAGCTAGCCTTAATTTTCTACAAGTGATTAACCAATTTTGCCAGTACCATTTACTGAGCAGTCTGTCTTTCTTTGATTTTATCTTTTTAGATCCTTTATTGAATATTAGATGATTATGGGTCTGTAGGTTAATTTCTGGGTTTTTAATTCTATTCTATTGTTCCATTGTTCTTGTAACAGTACAAAACAGTTTTAATTTATATGGCTTTGTAGTAGAGTTTGAAGTTTGGTATTGATATTCCTCCAACACTGTTCTTTCTGTTAAGTATCGCTTTTTTGCAATTGGGGGTCTTTTGTTTTTCCATATGAATTTTTGGAATGCCTCTTCTATTTCCTTGAGGAATGCGTTTGGAATATTGATAAGTATGGCATTGAACTTGTAGATAGCCTTGGGAAATATTGTCATTTTCACAATGTTTATCCTTCCTATCGAGGAGCATGGGAGGTTTTGCCAATTTCTAAGTTCTGTTTTGATTTCCTTTTTCAGATATTTAAAGTTTTCATCATAGAAGTCTTTCACTGCTTTGGTTAAGTTAATTCCTAGGTATTTTATTTTTGTGGGGCTATTACAAATGGAAAAGCTTTCTTGATTTGAGCCACGCTTTTCTCATTGTTGGCATACAGAAAAGCCATTAATTTTGGGGGTTAATTTTATACCCTGCTATTTTGCAAAAGTTTTGAATCAGCTTGAGTAATTTGGGAGTGGAGTCCGTGGGATTCTTTAAGTACAAGATCATGTCATTTGCAAAGAGGGAGAATTTTACTTCTTCTTTCTCTATTTGGATCCCTTTTATGGAATATTGTCTTATTTCTGTAGCTAGGCATTCTAATACTAAATTGAAGAGAAGTTGAAAGAGTGGACATCCTTGTCTCATTCCTGAGTTAAGAGGAAATGGCTGTAGTATTTCACTATTAATTATATAATGCTGGCTGTAGGTTTTCCATATGCAGCTTTTATTGTATTGAGGAATGTTCCATGGATCCTAATTTTTCCAGAACCTTCATCATAAAGGGGTGTTGGATCTGGTCCAATGCTTTTTCTGCATCTGTTGAGATAACCATGTGATTTTAATCCTTGCTCTTGTTGATGTGATAAATTATATTAATTGATTTGTGTATATTGAACCAGGTTTGCATCCCAGAAATGAATCCTGTATGATAGTGGTATATGATTTTTTGGAGTAATTGTTGAATTTGATTGGCCAAGATTTTGTTGAAAAGCTTTGCATCAATGTTCATCAAAGAAATGGGTCTATAGTTCTCTTTCTTTGATGATTCCCTGCCTGGTTTTGGGATGAAGGTTATGATGGCTTCATAGCATGAGTTCGGTAGTGAACTTTCTCTTTCAATTTCATTGAAGAGTTGGAGCAGTATTGGTGTGAGCTGTTTTGAAGGTCTTGTACAATTCTGCTGTAAATCCATCAGTTCCTGGGATTTTTTTAGATGGGTGGTCTCTTATTGGTGTGTTTATTTCAACGCTTGATATGGGCCCCTTAAGATGCTTTAACTCATCTTGGTTTAGTATTTGCATGTTGATAATTGCTAGCAATGGGTCCATTTCTGCCAAGTTTTCAAACTTATTAGCATAAAGGTTTGAAAATATTCCCTTATAATGTTCAGAATCTTGGTTGTTTCTGTGGTGATATTTCCATTCTCACATCTGAGTTTATTTATTTGGGTGTGTTCCTTCTTTTTCTGATAAGATTTGCTAAGGGTTTGTCAATTTTTTCAAAGAACCAACTTTTTGTTTTGTTGATTCTTTCTGTTTTTTTTTTATTCTAATTCGTTTAACTCTGATTTAATGTTAATTATTTCTTTCCATCTATTGAATTGGGGTTTATCTTGCTGATCTTTGTCAAGGTGGTTCAGATGTCTCATTAAGTGGTTGGATTCAGATCTCTCTAATTTGTTGGTGTAGGAACTCAGAGCTATAAACTTGCCTCTGAGTACTGCCTTTGCAGTGTCCCAGAGGAACTGGGAACTGGTAATTTGTGTGTTCGTTTTTGTTGAATATCATGGACATTTGAATTTCCTTTCTAATCTCTTCCGTGACCCCCTGGTTATTCAACAGTGTGTCGTTCAGCCTCCATGTGTTACAAGACTTTTTTGGTGTCTTTTGGTGTTGAGTTCTAATTTTATTCCCTTGTGGTCTGAAAGAATGCAAGGTGTAGCTTCAGTGTTTCTGAATTTGGACAAGTTTGCTTTGTGACCTAAAATGTGATCTCTTTGGAAAATGTTCCATGTACTGCAGAGTAAATCGTGTATTCTCATGCTACTGGATGTCTGTTAAATCTATTTGCTCTATGCAGTTGTATAAATCTGCGGTTTCTCTGTTGATTTTTTTGCTGATTTGATCTATATACTGAGGATAGTGGTGTTTTAAAATCCTCAACAATTAATGTCTTTGGATCTATGTGAGATCTGAGGGAAAATAGTGTCTCTTGGATAAATTTTGGTGCTCCATTGTTTGCTGATTCCATATTTAGAATTGTAATATCCTCCTGAAGTAGAGAACCCTTAAGTCGTATGTAGCGACCTTCTTTATCTCTTTTCACTAATTTGAATTCGAAGCATATTTTATCTGATATTATTATAGCAACTCTTTCCTGTTTATTGCAGCCGTTTGCTTGGTAGATTTCATTCCAGCCTTTCATTATAAAAACGTGTTTGTTTTATAGGTAAAGTGTGCGTGCTGAAGGCAGGAGATAGAATTATCTTGCTTTTTAATACAACTAGACAGTCTATTTTGCTAAATTGGAGCTTTAAGTCCGTTAATGTGAGAGGTAGGACTGTGAGGTGTTTGGTAGCTCCTGCCATGCTATCCACCTCCTTGGGGTCTGTGGAAACTTGGTTCTTCCTATGGTTCTTGGATTCTCAGTTTGGGTGTGGTTTCTTAGCCATTATTGTGGTCTTGTTGGTTTTCTGTGTGTAGGCCATCTTTAAGTATTTTTATAGGGCTGGTTTGGTGGAGATATATTTTTCAGTTTTTCTTTGCTATGGAAAGTTTTTATTTGACCTTCGGTTATGAAGGAGAGTTTAGCTGGGTACAGTATTCTTGGTTGAAAATTGTTTGTCTTTAGGGCATGGTATACAGCCTTTCAGGCTCTTCTTGCTTTAATTATCTATGCTGAAAAATATGAGGTGATTCTAATTGGTTTTCCTTTATAGATGATTGATCTTTTCTCCTTGACATTTTTAGGAACTTATTCTTGGTCTGAATTGGTCCTGTGTGGATTATAATGTGACAATGGGAAGTGCTGTTCTGGTCTGGTCTATTTGGGGTTCTACAAGCATCTTGTATCTGAATAGGCCTATCTTTTTGTTTGTTTGGAAAGTTCTCTGCTAGGATCCTGTTAAACAAATTTCCTAGACAACTTCTGTCTCTACGTGCTCCTCTACACCATTTGTCCTCAGAGTAGGTCTTCTGATCGTGTATTCCAAATGTTGAATAGATCTATCATATCTCTTGGATTTGTCTTGGATAGTTGTATGTTCTTTCTCTATAATACCTAGGCTGTCTTCAATCCCTGAGATTCGATCTTCTGCATGCTGTAACCTACTGTTGTCTTTCTACTTGTTTTTTTTTATTTCTTTTCCTTCTAATTGGTCGGCTTTGATGGCTTCAAATTCTTTGTTGGAGTTTTGCTTTAGATCTTCTATGAACTTCTTTACTTCCTTAATTTGGTGTTCTCAAATCACTTAGTTGATTGGTTATGGTTTACTTGGACTCTCACTCCTGCTGTTGGGCTCCATTCAGTATTCCCTGTGTGGTCTCCCTGAATTCTTTCAGCTGTCTGTTTATGGATACCATGAATGCCTTTATTGATCTTTGTCTATTCTCATACCGATGTCACAATTCCTGTCTTATGCTTTGATTAGCTTCCTCACGTTCATGCAATTCCTGTAGTTCTCTTTGACTTTTCTCAGCCTGCTCACGCAATTCCTGTCTCTCTTCATCTGTTCTCTGCCTGCTCAGGCAATTCCTTTCTTTCCCTTTGACTGTTCTCAGCCTGCTCTCACAATTCCTTTATTTCTCTTTGATTGTTCTCAACCTGTTCATGTAACTACTGTATCAGTCTTTGAGTCATTTCCTCACAGTCATGAGATTCCTGTATTAATGTTTGGTTTGCCTCCTCTCTCTCTCCCTATCAGGTTCAAACTGAGTCCTTTGCAAGCTTTCATTCTTTTCATTCACCACGATTACCAGTAGTGTTTGTACTGCTTTGCAGGAACTCTCTTCTGGATTATTCATTAACTGTTCTGTCACTGGATTATCATGAATGAGAATTGAGATATCCAGACTTGCTATTTTTCTCATGTTTTCCGGCTTGTTCTGCACACTTGATATGAAAGTGACACCAATTTTTTGCTAAAATACTATTTTAAGGCAAGCATCAAGGAATGTCCTGTAGTTGCATAGACAAAATGGCTGCAGATACAACCTAGTTCAACAGATACAATCTATTCAACATCAAACAACTATGCATTAATGGGCTAAGAACAGCAAAGACGAATTTTTCAAATCAGAAATTATTATGTTTAGGGAGAAATGTGGGGAAAATAGGATTAGAAGTATGTGGAGAGATTAAAGTAAATTTAACCAAGTCCTAATCTCAGAGAGGGAAAGGGATTGGACAGAATTATAGGAGAGAAACTAAAAGAAAGATAATCAAAAATGGAAAAACAAAAAGTTAAATTTAAAAAGTGAAACATTTAAAAATTGTGTAACTTTAAAGAAGTGATATTGAGAGAAGAAAAGTATAGGATGACAGGAGGGGGATGATAGAAAGGAGACATGAAAAACTAAAAAATAAAAATTCTTTAAAGTATTTACTTGAAAATTATCTGGTATAAAGATATAATACTGCTATTAAAAAGTTAAGCATAAATGTTTGTGAATTAAGTAACACATTTCTGGATTAATTATGTACACAATGGGGGATAAGTTCTAATAATCGATGAAAGGTATTTATCTGGGGATGAGTCAAAAGAGCAATTAAGTCACACACAAAAAAAGAAAGACAAAAAAATGAAAAGAATCAAAAAAATAAAAAAAAGTTAGAAAGGACCAAAAGGTCAATAGCGATTTTTTTTAAATGCACACACACACACACACACACACACACACACACACACACACACACATACACACCTAAAATAAAAATTAGGAGAAGAAGAAAAAAAACGATTAATAGAAAACAATTTAAAAATTTTTAAAAATGGTACCAACAAGAGTTCTTTAATTTTTTTTTGGTTGGGGGGTGAGGAATGGAAAGATCCTGTATCTCCCCTGTGTCTGTAACCAGTCTCTACGTGGAGTCTCTGGTCTGCTTGTGGTGTTTGGTTTTCCTGTGGCCTGATTGATTTCTTACATCAGTTTGTTTGAGCAGTCAATAAAATTCTCCGCTTTATCCAGGATTTTGTGATCCTCTTTCAGGCTAGTTCAGTGCGAGGGAGATCTGCTTTGAGTATCACGAAAGAGAAAGATGGCTCTTTCCTCTAGTTTGGAGATGCTGTGATGAGTCTAAGTTCTGGATAGGGTTGAGGCCTTTCAGCAAACAGCTTTTCCCTGAGGGTCTAGCTCCTGAGACTCCCAGACCCCAGCCTGGAGCCATTCTCACTGTTTATGTTTATTGAATTTCAATTGATTGTCTAGGCTGCTGTAGGTAGGGGAAGCCTCTGGTTCTGTTAACCCAGTGAAGATGGTCACTCCTCTGTGAGGGCAGAAATCTCTCTGTTTGGGCTAGGTGACTTTCTCCTGGGTGGGTCTGAGCTTGGAAGGTCAGGTCAGATACCTGTAACCTGCTAACTGACTCTTTTGTTTTCTTCCAAGGCCTGAGTTGGAGATAGTTGCTCAGCCTGGCCTTTCTCAGTATCAAAGATGATGTCTGGTGGGGTCGGGGGAGGGGCAGCCTTCCCTCCTCTGCTCCATGAGAAGGAGTGAGGATGTCAGGATTCTACTCAGGCAGGAGTCTTTGTTCCTGGGTATCTCTGCTCTGTGATCTGCAGGATGAATTTATCTGCTCCTTTTTAGTTCTTGTTGGTGTTGAGTAGAATCCACTCACCCACTGCATATGGCGACTTTGTCCTGGACTCTCTGTTGTAGATATGGTGGCTATGGGTGCCACAGATGCTGCCACAACCGTGGCTCCTGGCAAGTGCTCAGATCTGTCTTCTTGCCTGGATCTTCCCTCTCTAGTCAAACTCTGTGTACAGTGATGGCACACTTGGTGTGATTATCTAGGCTAGTACTGTTCACTGGAACACTAAAACTGCTTTGTATGTGAGAACTTGTTTAGCCCCCAGGTTCTCCTCTACCATCTTCCTCCGACATCCATGAAAATCTTTATATTTTATGTTGATTGGTTATTATACAACAAATACCTTCAAATGTACATGTAGTGTCTAAAGATAGCCATATTAATATTCTCATATAGCTCTTATTTATCTGTTATGCACTTTTGATATTTCTCTCTCTCTTATACTCTCTCTCATTTCCTCACTTTCTCTTTCATGCTTCATGTCTGCTACTTAGAATTTCTGGTGGTCTACTATCATCATTCAGGATCCACTGGTTTGTGGGAACATGAGAGGGATAAGCAGTTACCTTGCCTTATTTAAGAGTTACAACTGTGATGTGATATTATTATTTGCCATTCTAAATGGTAAAACAACAGATCTAGGAATTCCTTTTCACTTTTATTACTATTATAAATTTTATCTCATAGGAATAATTGGGATGGATAAGATACTTTTAACCTGTGACCTAAAAGTACTTTTCCTTTTACAAACAACCTTTTTCTTTGACTATCAGTGAGTAACTACATGTAATGAAAACAAAGCTATCCTATGGAAAGTACTCTGAAGTTGTTCACAGGGATGAAAAACAAGGTAATGGGGAAGTGAGTACAAAGGATACCCATCAGTTCCGGGAAGATGGCAGAGGAGAAGCTGGAATCTAAACAAGCTTTCGCATAGAAAGCAGTTTTAGAGATCCAGTGAATAGTCCTAAGCCAGAAAACCACACCAAGCGTGCCATCACAGGACAGAAAGTCAGGCCAGAGAGGGAAAATACAGGCAAGGAGACAGATCTGAGCTCTAGCCAGCAGCCACCACGCAGGCAGCTGTGGTGGTGGCGAAGAGCGCAGGAGCCATACCTGAGCCACAGAGAGTCCGGGATGAAGAAGCCAGACGCAGTAGGTGAGCAGATTCTACTCAACACCAGCAAGAACCGACAAGGAGAGGACATCTTCATCCTGCAGTTCGCAGACCAGAGACGACCCAGGAACCAAGACTCGGCTTGAGTAGAAGACTGACATCCTCACTCCTTCTCAGGGAGCAGAGGAGGGAAGGCCACCCCTCCCCCCGCCAGTACCGGAGATCTCCATCTTGGATACCGACAAAGCTCAGAGGAGCAGCTAGCTCCAACTCAAGCCTTGGAATAAAACGAGTCATTTAGCAGGTCACAAGAACTTAATGGCAGTGTGACCTGCCAGACTCAGCTCCACCCAGGGAAAAGTCACCCAGCTCCGGCACCAGCCCTAGGAGTGGCTTTCTTCACTGGGTAATCAGAGCCAGAGGCTACCCCTCCCTCTAGCAGCATCGACAATCAATGGAAATTCAGTAAACAGAAACCATGAGAATAGCTCCAGGCTGGGCTCTGTGAGTTTTTCACAAACCAGCCCCAGGGAATAGCTACTGTTTGTTGAAAGGCCTCAACTCTCCCCAGAACCTAGCCTCATCACTGCATGCCCCTCTTTTGTGATTCTCAAAGCAGATCAGCCTCCCATTGAACTAGCCTGGGAGGAGGATCGCCGAATCCTGGGTAGAGCAGAGCATTTTTCTGCCTTTTCAAACAAACTGACTTAAGAAACCAACCAAGCCACAGGACCACAAGCAGACCAGAGACTCCAACAAGAGGCTGGTTACGGACATAAGGGAGATACAGGATTTTTCCCACCCCTCCCAAAAAATTCAAAGAACTTCTTCTTCTTCTTCTTCTTCTTCTTCTTCTTCTTCTTCTTCTTCTTCTTCTTCTTCTTCTTCTTCTTCTTCTTCTTCTTCTTCTTCTTCTTCTTCTTCTTCTTCTTCTTCTTCTTCTTCTTCTTCTTCTTCTTCTTCTTCTTCTTCTTCTTCTTCTTCTTCTTCTTCTTCTACCTTATATAAAAAAGAAATTTTTTTCTATTCTAAAACATTATTTAATCTTTAATTTTTGACTTTTTTGAAAAAAAATTGTTGTCCAGTAACTTTTTTTTCCCTCATATAATTTTTATTTTAGGGATACGTGAGTGTCGTTTTTCTTTCTTTTTTTGTTTTCTTTCTCTTTTTTTCTTTTTAAATTATCTTTTTGTTTTTTGTTTACCTCTACTGAACTTGTGATCTTTTTTTCCTCCTTTCTTATCCTTTTCACCTTTTCCTCTCTTTCGTTCTTCTTTATGTGACTTAACTCTTGTCCTGCACTCCTCAGATGAACCCATAGTTGAATATTAGACCCTATCCCCCATTGTGTACACACTTAATCCACAAATTTATTGCTCAATTCAAAACCTCTGAGACTTAAATTCCTTAATAGCAGTACTATCTCTTTATACCTATATAATATTTTAAGCTTTTTTATTCTTAAGTTTTTCACATCTCCTCTATACCCCTCCCCTTCTGTCAATATATTCACGTTCTTCTCCAAATAGATTGTATTTATCTCCATAATATTATTAATTTTTACTTTTCAATTTTTTCTGGCTTCTTTTCGTTTCCCTTTCCCTTTCTTCTTTTTTTCTCTCTCTCTACTTTCATACTACCCAACCTATTTCCTGCTTTAAGATTAGGACTTAATTAACTCTCCCTGAGCCTCCCCACACCAATCTATTCCTATTTTTTACCCACATCTCTCCCTAACCCTAATAATTTCTGGTTTTCCAAAGTCTTCTTTGTGGTTCGAAGCCAATTAACATATAGTTGTTTGATGTTGAATAGATGTATCTGTTGAATTAGATTGTATCTGTAGACTATTGACCATACAAATGCAAACTTTGATTGATGGTTGCCTTAAGATAGTGTATGAGCACAAAACTGATGCTATTTTCATCTCAAATGGGCAGAGTAAGCAGGAAAAACACAAGAAAAACGGCAAATCCGGGTATTTTGATAATCAGAGGACAGAACAGATAATGAATAATCCAGAGGAGAGTTCCCAAATAGCTCTACAAACACTGCTGGCAAACATGATGAATGAAAAGATTGAAAGCATACAAAGGACTCTGTATGAGCGTGATAGGGAGAGAGAGGAGGCAATCCAAAAGTTTATACAGGAATATCATAAGCGTGAGGAAACTAGTCAATAACTGATACAGGACTTGCACCAGCAGCTTGAGAATACAAAAAGAGAAAGGCAGGAATGGCGTGAGCAGGCTGAGAACACTCAAAGAGAACTGCAGGAATCCCACGAACAGGAGGAAGCTAATCAAAGAGTAATGCAGGAATCAAAAGAGCAGGAAGAGAATACACAAAGATCACTAAAGGCATTCATGGAATCCATTAACAAAGAGCTGAAGGAAGTCAGGGAGAGGACAAAGGGAATGATGAATAGAAGCCAACAGAAGGAATGGGAGTCCAAGGAAACCATAACCAATCAACTAAGTGAATTGAGAATAAACACTGAACACCAAATTAAGGAAGTAAAGAAATTCATACAGATCTAAAACAAAGCTTCAACAAAGAATTTGAAGCCATCAAAGCCAACCAATGAGAAGGAAAAGAAATAAAAAAACAACAAGTAGAATATCTTGACAGCAGGTTAGACCATGCAGAAGATCGAATCTCAGGGATTGAAGACAGCCTAGATATTATAGATAAAGAACATACAACCATCCAGGACAAGTCCAAGAAATATGATAGATCTATCCAACACTTGGAAGACACCATCAGAAGGCCTAATCTAAGGATAATGGGTGTAGAGGAGCACCTAGAAACAGAAGTTAATGGTTTAGGAAATTTGTTTAACAGGATCCTAGCAGAGAACATCCCAAACATGCAAAAAGATAGGCCCATTTAGATACAAGAAGCTTTTAGAACCCCAAATAGACCAGACCAGAATAGGACATCCCACAGTCACATTATAATCCACACAGGATAAGCTCAGACCAAGGAAAAGATTCTTAAAGCTGTCAAGGACAAAAGATTAATCACCTATAAAGGGAAACCAATTAGAATCAACTCAGATTTCTCAAGAGAGACAAATCAAAGCAAGAAGAGCCTGGAATGATGTATGCCATGACCTAAAAACAAACAACTATCAACCAAGAATACTGTACCCAGCTAAACTCTCCTTCATAACTGAAGGCCAAATAAAAACCTTCCATGGCAAAGAAAAATTGAAACAATACATCTCCACCAAACCAGCCCTACAAAAGATTCTTAAAGATGTCCTACACATAGAAAACCAACAAGACCACAATAAAGGCCAAGAAATGTCACAAAAACTTAAAATCCAAGAACCATAGGAAGAACCCAGCTTTCGCAGCCCCCCAAGAAGGTGAATAACATGGCAGGAACTCCCAAATACCTCTCAGTCTTATCTCTTAACGTTAACGGAATGAACTCTCCCATTAAGCGACATAGACTGTCTTGTTGGATTAAAAAACAAGATCCTTCTATCTGCTGCCTTCAGGAGTCACATCTTGCCCGTAAAAAGAAACACATTTTCAATGTTAAGGGCTGTAAGAAAATCTACCAAGCAAACGGCCCCCATATTCAGGCGGGAGTTGCAATCCTAATATCATATAAAATAGACTTCATATTAAAATTCGTGAGAAGAGATAAAGAAGGTCACTACATACAAATTAAGGGATCTCTCCTTCAGGAGGATATTACAATTCTAAATATCTATTCGCCAAACAATGGAGCACTCAAATTTATCCAAGAAACACTACTTTCCCTCAAATCATATATAGATCCAAAGACATTAACTGTTGGGGATTTTAACACACCACTCTCCCCACTAGATAGATCAGCTCCGCAAAAATTCAACAGAGAAACCGCAGATCCAAACAGCTGCATAGATCAACAGGATTTAACAGACATTTACCGAACATTTCACCCAGCAGCATCAGAATACACGTTTTTCTCAGCAGCACAAGGAACATTTTCTAAAATAGACCACATTTTAGGCCACAAAGCAAACTTGTCTAAATTCAGAAACATTGAAGTTATACCTTGCATTCTCTCTGACCACAAGGGAATAAAATTAGAACTCAACATCAAAAGCCACCAAAGAAAGTCCGGTATCACATGGAGGCTGAACAACACACTGCTGAATCATGAGTGGGTCATGGAAGAGATTAGAAAGGAAATTCAAATGTTCATGGTATTCAACACAAATGAACACACAAATTACCAGCTCCTCTGGGATACAGCAAAGGCAGTACTCAGAGGCAAGTTTATAGCTCTGAGCAACTACATGAACATATTGGAGAGATCTGAAACCAACAATTTAATTACACATCTAAACCTCCTTGAAAAAGACCAGCAAGATAAACCCCAATCCAGTAGATGGAAAGAAATAATTTAAATTATATCAGAATTAAATGAATTAGAATCCAAAAACACTATAGAAAGAATCAACAAAACAAAGAGTTGGGTCTTCGAAAAAATTAACAAAATTTCCAGACCCTTAGAAAATCTTCTCAGAAAAAGAAGAGAACACACCCAAATAAATAAACTCAGAGACGAGAATGGAAACATCACCACGGAAACAACCAAAATTCAAAACATTATAAGCGAATACTTCTCAAAACTTCATGCTAATAAGTTTGAGGACATGACAAAAATGGGCCTTTTCCTAGCAAATATAGACATGCCAAAACTAAACGAAGATGAATTAAACCAGATTAGCAGGCCCATATCAAGCATTGAAATAGAAAGAGAAATAAGAGACCTACCAGCTAAGAAAAGTCCAGGACCAGATGGTTTTACAGTGGAATTTTACAAGGCTTTCAAAGCAGAGCTCACACCAATACTCCACCAACTCTTCAATGAAATTGAAAGAGAAAGTTCACTACCGAACACATTCTATGAAGCTTTCATAACCCTCATCCCAAAACAAGGCAGGTACTCAACAAAGAAAGAGAACTATAGACCCATTTCTTTGTTGAGCATTGATGCAAAACTTCTCAACAAAATTTTGGCCAATCGACTTCAACAATTCATCCAAAAAATCATACACCATGATCAAACAGGATTCATTTCTGGGATGCAAAGGTGATTCAATATACCCAAATCAATTAATATTATTCATCACATCAACAGAAACAAGAATAAGAACCACATGGTTATCTCAATAGATGCAGAAAAAGCATTCGACAAGATCCAACACCCATTTATGATGAAGGTTTTAGAAAAGTTAGGAATCAATGGAACATTCCTCAATACAATAAACGCTGTATATGACAAACCTACAGCCAGCATTATACTTAATGGTGAAAAACTAAAGCCATTTCCTCTTAACTCAGGAACAAGACAGGGATGTCCACTCTCTCCACTTCTCTTCAATCTCGTATGAGAATGCCTATCAACAGCAATAAGAAAAGATGCAGACATAAAGGGGATCCAAATAGGGAAAGAAGAAATAAAACTCTCCCTCTTTGCAGACGACATGATCTAGTATTTAAAGAATCCCATAGATTCCACTCCCAAATTACTCAAGCTGATTCAAAACATTGGCAAAGTAGCAGGGTATAAAATTAACCCCCCAAAATCAATGACCTTTCTATATGCCAACAATGAGAAAAGTGTGGCTGAAATTAGGAAAGCAACTCCATTTGTAATAGCCCCACAAAAAATAAAATACCTAGGAATTAACGAAAGAAGTGAAGGACCTCTATGATGAAAACTTTAAAATCTTGAACAAGGAAATCAAAACAGAACTTAGAAAATGGCAAACCTCTCATGCTCCTGGATTGAAAGATTAACATCGTGAAAATGGCAATACTTCCCAATTCTATCTAGAAATTCAACGTGATACCTATCAAAATTCCAACCTCATTCTTCAAGGAAATAGAAGAAGCAATCCAAAAATTCATATGGAATAATAAAAGACCCCGAGTATCAAAAACGCTCCTCAACAGAAAGAACACTGCTGGAGGAATATCAATACCAAATTTCAAACTCGACTCTAAAGCCATAGTAATCAAAACAGCTTGATATT
Source organism: Dipodomys spectabilis (assembly GCF_019054845.1). NCBI lineage: Eukaryota > Metazoa > Chordata > Mammalia > Rodentia > Heteromyidae > Dipodomys > Dipodomys spectabilis. Next base: position 5,296 of record NW_024872367.1, on the reverse strand, counting down.
GGCATAAGAACAGACTTCAGGGCCAATGGAATAGAATTGAAAACCCAGAAATGAATCTACATACCTATAGACATCTAATCTTCGATAATGGAGCTAAAACAATAGAATGGACGAAAGACAGCCTCTTCAGTAAATGGTGGTGGCAAAATTGGTTAACTACTTATAGAAAACTAAAGCTAGATCGTTATATATCACCCTGCACCAGAATAAACTCCAAATGGATCAAAGACCTCGAAGACAAAGCAGACACTCTGAAAACATTACAGGATGGAAACGGAGAAATCCTAGGACTCCTTGGCGAAAGGCGAAATTTTCTGAATATAGACCCGGAAACACAACAAATCAAAGAAAGTTTGGACAAATGGGATTGCATGAAGTTGCAGAGCTTCTGCATGGCAAAGGACATGGCTAGCAAGATCAATAGAAAGCTCACGGATTGGGAGAAGATCTTCACTAGCCATACAACAGACAAGACTTTGATATCTAAAATATATTTGGAACTCAAAAAATTAAATCCCCCAACCACAAATCCTCAAAGAAACAACTGCCCAATAAATAAGTGGGCTAAAGACTTAAAGAGAAACTTCTCTTAAGAAGAAAGAAGGATGGCCAATAGACATATGAAGAAATGCTCAACATCCCTATCCATAAAAGAAATGCAAATCGGGGCTGGGAAGGTGGCTCAGTGGTAGAGCGCTTGCCTTGCATGCCTGAGGCCCTGGGTTCGATTCCTCAGCACCACATAAGCAAAAAGAAAAAAGCCAGAAGTGGCGCTGTGGCCCAAGTGGTAGAGCGCTAGCCTTGAGCTGAAGAGCTGAGGGACAGCGCCCAGGCCCAGAGTTCAGCCCCACAACCGGACCAAAAAAAAAAAAAAAAAAAAAAGAAATGCAAATCAAAACAACATTGAGATACCACCTCACTCCAGTTAGAATGGCAAAAATCAAGAAATCTAATAACAACAGATGCTGGAGGGGATGAGGACAGAAGGCAACCTTACTTAATTGTTGGTGGGAATGTAAACTTGTTCAACCCCTTTGGAAAGCAGTGTGGAGGTTCTTCAAAAGACTTCACATAGAGCTCCCCTATGACCCAGCAATCCCACTTTTGGGCATTTACCCAAATGTTTACAAACAAGACCACACTAAAGCTACCAGCACAACTATGTTTATTGCAGCATTATTTACCATAGCTAAGATATGGAACCAACCCAGATGCCTCTCAGTAGATGAATGGATCAAGAAAATGCGTATATGTACACAATGGAATTCTATGCCTCCATCAGAAAGAATGACATTGCCCCATTTGTTAGGAAATGGAAAAACTTGGAAAAATTATATTAAGTGAAGTAAGCCAGGCCCAAAGAAACATAGGTCCCATTATTTCCCTTATTTGCACTATCTAGTATATGTAAGAGTCAAGCGGATAAGGTCAGATAATGTGAGGTTAGGAAAATGAACCCTTAGATATGTATTTTAATGTTTTTTTCTTTCATGCATTTGTTTTTAACTCATTTATAAGATTATTTCTTTGTAGCTTTGTATGTCCCTCCCCCACAATATAACCCCTGCTTTCACTATATTTTATATCAGTATAACTTGTGGAGGACATGGGGAAAAACAAGTCGTTTAAAGATACAGGTGGACCTGTAGCAACAATGAGAAGTACAAGTTGTCATGTTGAATACGAGCTTTACAACGTTGGTGCGGGAGAGGGGGAGAAGGGGGGGAGCGGGGTAGGATTTGGTGGGGGGGGTGGAGGGGAGGCTGGGAAGGGACATGAAGGGTAAAGAAAGGAGGAGGCTGCGATGCTTGATAAGAAATGTACGCATTATCCTGCCCATGTAATTGTAACCCCTCTGTACAGTATGTTCACAAAAATAAAATAAAATAAAATAAAATGAAAAAAAAGGATACCCATCATAGAGCACAGATCCTCAGAGCAGTTTATCATGTACACTTTGTGAGAATGACAATGTGTTAGGAACTATAGATTAAATCACTGAATACTTGATATATATATATGCAAATATATTTATATATTTACATTTTTATATATGCATATATGTATGTGCCCTTATATATGTACACATGTATGTTACTATACTCACAAATACACACATACATATACCCATGTATACATGTACAGATGGAGAAAGACAGACACATAGATACAGTCAACACAAGTTTCACTAGTTGTTGAATATGCCTTAGACGGAATGTTTGGAATCAAATATGTTGAAGATGTATTTGTCTCTAAGAGTTCTTTTACCACTCCTCTTATCTCTTAAAACTGGTACGTTTTAAGACATGAGATTCGACTTGCAAAATGCAGTACAAGTGATAGTAAGTCATTCGGAAATCTCAGTAAGTAAAGGTCATATGTTGTCTCACTGCTCCCTATGGAATGCTTGCTCTTGTAGACACTCCCAACAACCAAAGTAGCAGGAAAATATCCTATCAGAGTATATACTATCAGAGGGGGGTTGGAGGGAGGATTTGGGTGATGTTAAGGGAAGGGATGTTAGGGGAAAAACAAAGGATTGAGCAACAATGCTCAATAAGAAATATACTCAATACCTTCCTTATGTAACTGTAACCCCTGTGTACAGTGGCTTTACAATAAAAATATATATTAAAAAGATACAAGGAAAACTTCTGTACTTATGGGAAGTTTTATTTATCACTCAATATCAGTAAAGTATTGGTTTTAGGACCACAGGTATATTGAAATTTTGGATCCTCAAACTTTTTACTTGAACACAGTATATTATTTACATTAGAATGTGTCCACATCCTAATTCAGTGTAATTGCTTGTTTGCTTGTTTTTGTTTTGGGTCCGGTCATGGGGTTTGAACTCTGGGCCTGGGCGCTGTCCCTTAGCTCTTCAGCTCAAGGCTAGCGTTCTACCACTTGAGCCACAGCACCACTTCCGGCTTTTTTCTTTTTTCTTATGTGGTGCTGAGGAATCGAACCCAGGGCCTCAGGCATGCAAGGCAAGCACTCTACCACTGAGCCACCTTCCCAGCCCTGTGTAATTGCTATGAAACATTTTACTACATTTTATGTTTGTAATGGAAAATAAAAATATTTGCACTATCAACAGATACAATTTTTTTCAATTTTTTTGTCTTTTTGTCTGCATTTTGTGGATGGAATTGGGAGAGCAATTTTGAAAAGCTCAAATTTCATCACCAAGAGCTGCCTGCAAAATGTAAAAGGATCTAATACAGTATCTTAAATAATATGGAACTCCAAGGAGAAGTACTTGAATTGAGACATTATCAGAAAGTCTAACCACGCAAGGACTTTTTAGAAGCGCAGCATCTATATTTCTAATGGAGAGCTTTCATAACCCTTTGTGAAACATAAGTCAGAACCTCATTGAAGTGTAGATTGTTTTCCCTCACCTTTCTGTCAAGCTCAGTCATTATCAATCAACATACAGATAATCTTGAATAATCCTCTAATAACAAAATGTTGATGGAATGGTCATATGCAGAAAACCTGGGAAGGCAAACTTTTTCCAGTTAAGACAATCTGTATTCTGTGCTCCAGAAGAGAGAAAACTAGGTAAGCATCCATTTACAAACTTCTGAATAGTTCTGATTCTGCCCACATCAGTTATCTATCCATACCTGTGATGGAGTGAGAGGATTTTAAAAGAATTTAGTGATCTAAAATTTAAATTTAAATGTGGAATGAAATTAGTTCCAATACATTACATTAAGATATTTAGAAACAAGTCAAAAACTCAAAGGTCTATAAGATTTTTTAAATTGGAAGTGTAGGGATATTGGAATTTGTTTCTCTATATTTTAAGCAATTAGCAAGAAGAATTGGCAAAACACAATTTACATTCAGAGCAGACTTGTCACACTAATTTTTGTATACTGAAAGGAGCACAAACCTCAACAATATGTCAATGCTATCCTCTTATTTATCTCTAAAGGTTTATGCATCTGGTCTATTAACATTAAAATTTCAAAAAATTAATTTTTAGCTAATTGTCCAAAGGGGTTTTGCTTCATCATGTCAGTGTTGAATAGAGTATATGTGCTTTTCAATGTACAATGCATGAGAATCATTGTCAAACTTTCCATTTTTCCTTCTTCCCTTACCCCAAACTCACATATCCCTTCAAGTTTCCTACTTATATTCTCACTTATATATATTGAATTATATGACTGTATTAGTCCACCATTCCCTCTCCATTCTTCTGCCCTACTCCCTTTATGCCCAGATCTCCCTTCTAAGACTGATTTCAACTTCATGGGATTTGTTAAATATCTCTGCCATTGGTATGTGGCTTTGGGCTTGCCATATCCTCTCTTCCATGTTTGACCTACATAAATGAGGATATTTCTACATTTTTCTAATCTCTGAATATCTGAGTTAGGTCATTAATCTGGGTATCCTTTTCATTTTTTAAATTTCAAATATAGTATAAACTTTGTTTGACTAGTCATTTTCTAAAAATGAGTGATATTCATGAACACTAATATTTTGGTACCAAATTGAGACTGTATTAACCTTGATGATAATAGTAACCAATCTATTTTAAGTAGATTGAGATGCAACTATTTTCATTATCTTTATTTCTTAGTGATCATTTTTTAATGATTAAATGAGACTTTTCCATCCAGTTTAGGTTAAGAGCGTTAAGTAATGTACTAGATGGTAAGTAAATCCGAAAATGTTTTAGGCTACAGGGGTTCAGGAAAAGGTAGGATCAATGGATACTACAGTACTTTTACTGATAAGAGAATTTGAGGGCAAGTTATTTTATAATGGTTCATGTTAGGGAACAAGATAACTTCAGAGGAAGAGTATGAAAATTTGTGGGAATCAGGACAATCTGAAACTCATTTCCAGAGTGCAAACTGATTAAAACTAGACTATTTTTCATAAACATTACAATTGGACTATCATTAGGGTGAAAGGTTTCAGTTGCAGCTGTGGTTAGTGTTAGCATTAGGGCAATGGTAAGTTTAGGGTCAAACTGAAACTATCTTTGAATAAAAAGTCATGTTAGAATTAGGATGAATGTGAAATATGAAACTGCTAATTATATTAAGATTAGGATATGATTAGTGTGAGGGTTAGCCTCAATATTCCAGTTAAGGTTAGGTTTACAAAAATGGCAAGATAATGAATAAAACTACAAACTATTTTTAGAGAGATTAGTTGAATCAAAGTTAGGATGAATAAATCTAATGTATTTGTATGGCTTTTAGAATCCATAGGCTATTAGTACTATGGTTAGGGTTACTGTTCTAGTTCAGGTTAGACTTAGGGT